>NC_068545.1:6392500-6635000 GCF_026212275.2 Microplitis demolitor
TAAATGATTCCTCCTAAACACTACATCTCCCAATGGCATAACCATAGGATTTAGTGCTGGGCTAATTCCTGTTCACTCGCCGTTACTAAGGAAATCCTTGTTAGTTTCTTTTCCTCCGCTAATTAATATGCTTAAATTCAGCGGGTAGTCTAACTTAATCTGAGGTCGTCAATTTAAATTAAAAAAATCAATGAACGAAAAGTAACAACTGTTCACGGTCTATAAAATAAATATAATTCGTAAACTCGAAAATCAGTTGTACTATAGTATAATCGACTATTCACTGATTCAAGTAAAAATAATATTTTCAAACGACATCATCGTGATTATATTCAAATACTGATGATGAACGTTCATTGTATATTTTATCGCTTGTACAAATTAATGTAAGCAGTTTTTATATAATAAACGACCCTCAGCCAAGTGTGGTCCGGGAATTGGATCCGTGGACCGCAATGTGCGTTCGAAGTGTCGATGTTCATGTGTCCTGCAGTTCACAAGTTGACGCGCAATTAGCTGCGTTCTTCATCGATTTACGAGCCAAGTGATCCACCGTTCAGGATAATCATCTTTTTTAGAAAATATTTACATTTTCTTATTATGTTTGTTAACTTAATTTTTATACATTGACAAAATGTCTTTTTCATTAGAATTTTATTATTCTATTCTAATGTAAAATTGCCATCTATACATTATCATATGTATATGGCAACGAAACTTTGTAAATATAATTCAGCCATGGCGTATATTCATTTAAAAACCTCATCTACACAATATGCATAAGACATTTAGAGTATAGACTACCATAGGTTACCATGACTATTTGATAGATATAATCAAACACAAGTTTCTTTAGATACTTTTGTTCTTTTAAGTATTCTTTCAATTTACTTTTTATATTGCGTGCGTTAACACTTTTGAAAGTAATATTTATATATTACAGATACAAAATTTTGTATTGTATAATATACGTTAATGATCCTTCCGCAGGTTCACCTACGGAAACCTTGTTACGACTTTTACTTCCTCTAAATAATCAAGTTTGGTCATCTTTCCAACAACATCGGCAATGCCGAAACATTGCCGCGCATCAGTCCGAAGACCTCACTAAATCATTCAATCGGTAGTAGCGACGGGCGGTGTGTACAAAGGGCAGGGACGTAATCAACACGAGCTTATGACTCGTGCTTACTGGGAATTCCTCGTTCATGGGGAATAATTGCAAGCCCCAATCCCTAGCACGAAAGAGGTTCAGCGGGTTACCCGGGCCTTTCGGCCAGGGAAGACACGTTGATTCTTTCAGTGTAGCGCGCGTGCGGCCCAGAACATCTAAGGGCATCACAGACCTGTTATTGCTCAATCTCGTGCGGCTAGAAGCCGCCTGTCCCTCTAAGAAGATATTTAATTACGTTGGTAGTAAAAATCACTTGATCCGAAAATCAAGTAAATCTTTCAAGATACCAAAAACGCCTATTTAGCAGGCTAGAGTCTCGTTCGTTATCGGAATTAACCAGACAAATCGCTCCACCAACTAAGAACGGCCATGCACCACCACCCACCGAATCAAGAAAGAGCTATCAATCTGTCAATCCTTCCGGTGTCCGGGCCTGGTGAGGTTTCCCGTGTTGAGTCAAATTAAGCCGCAGGCTCCACTCCTGGTGGTGCCCTTCCGTCAATTCCTTTAAGTTTCAGCTTTGCAACCATACTTCCCCCGGAACCCAAAAGCTTTGGTTTCCCGGAAGCTGCCCGCCGAGTCATCGGAGGAACATCGGCGGATCGCTAGCTGGCATCGTTTATGGTTAGAACTAGGGCGGTATCTGATCGCCTTCGAACCTCTAACTTTCGTTCTTGATTAATGAAAACATTTTTGGCAAATGCTTTCGCTTCTGTTCGTCTTGCGACGATCCAAGAATTTCACCTCTAACGTCGCAATACGAATGCCCCCATCTGTCCCTATTAATCATTACCTCGGTATTCCGAAAACCAACAAAATAGAACCGAGGTCCTATTCTATTATTCCATGCACACAGTATTCAGGCGAAATAAGCCTGCTTTAAGCACTCTAATTTGTTCAAAGTAAACGTACCGGCCTACCTCGACACTCAATTAAGAGCACCGCGATAGGATTAAATTGGACCGCCAAGTTTAACCTTAGCTAAATCCACCGGTAGGACATTCCATAACATGTCAGTTAACACCGCGAGCGATGAACCAACAGTATGAAACACAGATTCAACTACGAGCTTTTTAACCGCAACAACTTTAATATACGCTATTGGAGCTGGAATTACCGCGGCTGCTGGCACCAGACTTGCCCTCCAATGGATCCTCATTAAAGGATTTAAAGTGTATTCATTCCGATTACGGGGCCTCGGATGAGTCCCGTATCGTTATTTTTCGTCACTACCTCCCCGTGCCGGGAGTGGGTAATTTGCGCGCCTGCTGCCTTCCTTGGATGTGGTAGCCGTTTCTCAGGCTCCCTCTCCGGAATCGAACCCTGATTCCCCGTTACCCGTTACAACCATGGTAGGCGCAGAACCTACCATCGACAGTTGATAAGGCAGACATTTGAAAGATTCGTCGTCGGTACTAGACCATACGATCAGCAGAAAGTTATTCAGAGTCACCAAAAGTAACGATGGACAAGCCACCGATTGGTTTTGATCTAATAAAAGCGTTCCTTCCATCTCTGGTCGGAACTCTGGTTTGCATGTATTAGCTCTAGAATTACCACAGTTATCCAAGTAAATGTGGGTACGATCTAAGGAACCATAACTGATTTAATGAGCCATTCGCGGTTTCACCTTAATACGGCATGTACTGAGACATGCATGGCTTAATCTTTGAGACAAGCATATGACTACTGGCAGGATCAACCAGGGAGCTTCGTATATGTTTTATTTTTTTAAAACATTAGAATAACTCCTCTTTTCACTTTATACATACATGATAGTATTTAAAAAATCCTATCAGTTGTTAAAGTGGTGCTGTTTGAAAGCATTTGCTTCATACAACACTTGAAAATTTTTGAATCTACATTATTTATTCAGAAAATTGAATAATAATTTTATTTTTCAAACATCCTCTCGTTTTTATAATTTTACTCTCGCTAGATATTTTTATCAAAGCGACTTGGTTTTTTATACATGTAAACGTGATATTTTATTCTTGCTCGGAAAAAAGTAAGTCAATACTCAGTTTCATATTTGTATACTTCTTTAAAGTTATACATAATATTATGTAAACGCCGTAGCGATTTACCACATAAAGAGTCATTCAGTCATAGACATCGACCCGTGGTAGTGTTACGTTAAAAGTATATAACTTGCCGTAGTCAGTATCTGTTAACTCTTACTCGAGCCGCTTCAACTGACTACTCTTTCATACTAGTACGAGCCAGCGTAAAAAAGAATTATTATGGTAAGGTAACTGCGGGCTTCGCCAGGCACGGCAGATACTACGCTATCTCCCTGCTTCTAAATTACTTGTTGGTACTTTATTTTTTTTTTTCAAGATAACATTCTTGATTTATTTATTCATATGTATATACATATGATTATTATTATTATTATTATTATTATTATTATTTTTTTTTTTTTACTGGAACATAAAATAGTTTTAAAATAGTATAATATATAATATATAATAATAATAATAATAATAATAATAATAATAATAATAATAATAAAAATTATTATCGGTTGTATAAAATAACCATTTCTTATCATTGATGTAGTATTATTATATTTACAAAATTTCGAATGACTTTGTAATCTATGATAGTACTTGAACTAAGCTTAATAAGCTAATGCATAATAAACCAAGCAGAAATATTTTGAACGCTATTATCCTAATAATCTTTACCAAATAAAATCTTTTGACTTTAATAAATTTTTAACTATATTATAATTTTATTTTTTCAAACAAATAAAAATTCTTTTATGTACTAAAAATTTTTATTTAATCAAGCTGTCATATTTCAATTTAAATTATTATTGAAATGAGTACTATTTTAAAATTACTTCATTCTCTTTTTTTTACCCCAATTTTACTTATTTGCCAAAATAGATAATAGTACATTATTTTTATTCATTTAGTTATTGATAGTATTTTTTTCTTCTTCTTATACTTATCTCACACATTCACGAATAAATAACAAAATTCAACTGCTCTTAATAACCAAACTATAATTAGATGCCAGCATTGTCAGCAACTTAACGAAATTCATTCTAATGTACTTTTGATATTTAATTTATAAAATACACAAAGAATAGGATTTCTAGCTGCAAAAAATTTTTACTTGCACCAAAAAATATTATGCATTATGAATTAAATACAAAAATTTTCTTGAGGCGAGAAAATATTTTTCCGATTGAAACCGATTAAAACTGATTCAGAAGAATTCAATCAGATTCAATCAGAAAATAATAATTTTAATTTTCGATTATTTTCCGATTGAATCTAATTAAATTCGATTGAAATATCTCAATCAGTTTCAATCAGATTCAATCGGAAAATAATAATTTTTGAAAAATTACTTTCCGATTGAAATCGATTAAAACTGATTGAGAAAAATTCAATCAGATTCAATCGGAAAATAATAATTTTTTTGAAATTACTTTCCGATTGAAATCGATTAAAACTGATCGAAAAAAATTCAATCAGATTCAATTGGAAAATAATAATTTATTTCTCAATTTTATCCCGATTGATCAATTTTTTATTTCTCCGTGTAGAATGTTTTAATTGATTTTAATATATCTTCCTGATGAGCTAGATATATAGCTAAAGTCCTTAGTAAAAATGAAACGAGGCACTGGCTAGCGTTTTGCTAGCGTCGCTAGAATCAATGCTAACGGTAGATGACAATTGAGGCGGCCCTCGTTTATTTTTAATAGGGGTGTGCGTATTATCTATGAGATACGAGTAGTTTAACCTTAGACAGTATAAAAATTGTAAGCTTTATATAGTATAAATGCTTTTTACTGTAGAATGTTCTACTGATTGTATCTTATAAACAGTGCATTATATGAAACAAGTGAAAAATAAACTTTCGGAACAGATAGAATCGACATAAATTGAGTAAGAGCAATTTGTTTTATAGGCTTTCAAATTCAACAAATTCTATGCAAATTAAAACTGGTTCCAAAACGATAGCTTAAAATCTGGCTAAGTTATAGCAATTTAAAAAAAAAGTTATTCAATTAACATACTTTTTAAATGGAAAAATTTGATACTCAAGAGAAAGTACTTTAAATTAAATTTAAGAGCTGAAATTTTCAGGGAATTTTTTTCTCAATATAAACAACAAAATTTTCTTATGACGGCTAAAAAAAAAAATTCGTTTCAAACGAAGCGGATTCAATCAAAAAATAATAATTCATTTATCGAATATTTTCTGATTAAATTCGACAGACAATTTTCAATCAGTTTCAATCGGAAAATAACAATTCAGATAGTATTGATAATTATTAAAATTTGGGCAGATATGAATTTCATTTATCATTAATTCAGCAATTTTTAAAATATCCGAGTATAGAATTTTATCCGTCTTTCCAATTTAATCAATTTTATAAAAAGTTAAAACAAACTTATTTCAGGATTATATAAAAACTTTTTTTAAAAAACTGTATTGATTGAGTTTAAAACTATCACGAAAATAAAAGGAAACATCAATAAAAAATTATATATATATTAAGTTGGTTAAAAAAAAAATTTTTTTTTTTTTGGTATCCAAAAATTGAAAGTCTACCTAAAAATAAAAATTTCGATACCAATCCAAGCTCTTAATAATAATACTACGGTTTGCGTCAATCAATTTTTCTATTTTCTATTTAAATAACACGGGAAAAAAGAACTTTTTATTTTTTAGAATTTTCTAACTTACAAGCCAATCAACGAATTATTATGCACGATAGATATTTTTGTAGGATATTGAATGCTCTACAACAAAAGTCTCATCATTTTTTGATAAATCTAATTGTTCAAAAGTTATTTGAGCTTAAAGTCAAATTTATAGAAAATTTTGAGATCTTTTTACTTTTCCGGCGAAACTATCAGTTTTATCAGAAAATCTCATAAAAACTTTTTTGTAGGTAATTTCATTTCTCAAAAATTATTATAAATAAAGTTTTTCAAAATTTCGCTTTTTTTTTCTAGTTATTTTTTTTCTATTGATTTTTTATAAATTCTAAAATATATTTTATGTATTTTAACTTATATTTTTTAAATAAATTTTTTTCATGGGGATGTTTAACACAAGGATTTTCGTATGCTCCAACTAATAGAAAAAAAAAGTTGCTTGAACCAAGAAAAAAATTTCTTAGGAGAAAAGATATATGTAGAGGAGAGGAAATTCACCAGTCCTAGGCAATAGCAGTGGGAGTAGTTCGGTGCTTGCCACTAGATACCGCCTACCACTTGTGAAGTGTCCCTGGTAAGAAACTTAATTCAGACGTATTATATTCCAAACTTGGAAGCAATTTTGACACGAGCACACCTCTGCTCTTTGACAGAGTGACAAGTGCCATTTTTGGTGTTAATATAGTATATCCTATATTACTTCATGATATAAAATCTAATTTTTAATATAGATTCAACGTAGATTTTAATATATTTGATTTTTCACCATTTAATATTATATAAAATTATTTTTTCCTGGGAATCGGTAATTTTTGATTAATTTAAAATCGAAACCTTCCGGAAATATCTGATTCAATTCGATTAAAACTGATTGAAAGTCAATCAGAAATCTCCGATTAAATCTGATAGGACGTTTTCAATCAGTTTCAATCGGAGTTTTAAATCAGGGAAGCCATTTCACTTGTAGGAAATCAACATTTCAAAAATACTCTAATTACGTACTACGCTAACTATATATTTTTATACATAGGTTTAGGGGGGGGGGGGGGCAAACGAGGTACTCAGGAACGAACCAAGTATTCAAGGACTCAAATTCACTGAATCTTTTTGTTTTTGATTATATTCAAATCAAATAAAAAAAAATTTAGTTACCGGTTAAACAAAAAAATTTCCATTTTTGCGGTCGAGATGGGGTACCCTCTAAAAAAGGTGAAAAAAAAAAAAAACATTTCTGCATATTAAATAAATTTAATTAATTTACTTTTTTTTTTTTGTAAGTAATTTACACAATGAAAAATTGAATTTTACACAATTATTGAATGCAAAGGGCAGAAAAAAAATTTTTTATTGGTATCTATCATAAAACAAAAGCCATTCACAATTTTCGACTAACCAACACACGAGCGTCTTAGACTCCATTGTGCAAGATAAATACATTAATTTTTGTGACAGATATTTGAAATGTACTACAGTTAGTGCCTATAAATGGCAGGTTATAAATCCGCGTCTATTTATTTGGTAAGATTGTTTTGAGTATTTATTGAAAATGAGAGAGAAGTTGGTAAGTGTACGAATTGAAATGATAATAAATTTTGTCAAAAGATGGCATGTTGAGCTACTTCGATATTTTTTGGTCGTTTGTTATCACCCATGTAACCAAAAAATATTTTTTGATCCGTTGATGACGTCACTATTAGAATGATTAGGTATCTTTTTTACCAGCTGTATCTTATCTAATATTTTTAGCTGCCAGTTATAGGTGCTAAATGTCGTACATTTCAAGTGTCTGTCACAAAAAATCATTTACAAAATGAAATTTTTTTTTATAAAATTTTGGGGGTACCACCTGTTGCCGTGTTGTAAATATGAATTTATAGCTTTTATTATATTAATAACATTTCAGATCATAAATCTGCTCACATTACAGGCTTATAAGAAATAGTCGCAGGGTTGCAAATAGCGCATTAAATTTATAATTGAATTAGTGCTTCAATTACATTTTTTTTTTATATTTCATAATCCAAAAACAACAAATTAAAAATGATTTTTTAATTTTTAATTCAATATCTTTGAATTAAAAATAATTTTTTAATTTTTAATCGTACATTTTTGAATTAAAAATTAAATTTCAAATTTTTAATTCGTAAAGTAGCGTTAAAATGTAATGGCTTAGTTTTTAAATCTACGTTTTAAAATAAAACATTAAATGAACAATTTCAATTCGGAAAATCAGATTAAAAAATTTCTTTCCTATCTCAAATTCCATATTTAATAATTGAAAAGTAAACCAAAAATTTTAATTAACCATCGTTAAAGGGGAGTAAAGAATTACATTCCTTTTTTTTAATTTTCTATTATTATATCAAAAATTAATTAAAAACTTTTTAATTTTGAACAACAAATTAGTATTTTCTTAATTTTAAATTCTCTGTTTACACTGAAAATTATTCGAAAAATTTGATTCTTTAATGTCTTAACTATGAATGATCTTTTTATTTCGAATTCTATTATATCTGACAATCAAAAGTAAGTTCAAAAATATTTAAACTTGAAGGTTAAATAAAACAGTATTCTTTCCTGTTATAAGTGCTGTCAAATTTTTTGTCTTGATTACTTATCTGATTGCGTACCGTATCTAAATTAAAAATCAATTTCCAATTTTTGATCCCACGTATTTGAATTGACTAGTAATTTTTTAATTTTTTATCCCACGTTTCTGAATTAGAATTAATTTTTGAAATTTTAAACCCACGTGTCAATTTAAAAACTAATTTTTTAATTTTTGATTTCACTTGTCTGATTAAAAATTAGTTTTTCGATTTTTGATCCCACGTGTGTACATTTAAATTAATTTTTCAATTTTGAATCTCTCGTGCCGGATTAAATATCAATATTTAAATTCTGAATCCCACGTCTCTGGATTAAAATTAATTTTTTAATATTTAATCTCACGTTTCTGAATTAAAATTAATTTTTTGATTTTTCAATTCAAGTTGTTGAATTAAAAATTAATTTCGTAATTTTAATAGATATAATTTCAATTACGGATTAAAAATTTAATTTTGAATTGCAAATATTCTCATTAAAGAATTCGCAACCCTAAATAGTCGTTCTATTAATAGTTCACCAATTCAATTAATTTATTTAATTGTTAATTTCATTATTATTAAGAGACAAAAGAAATTTTTTATTCTTCTGTAAAATTTATATTAGTCCAAATAAACAATAACTTTAATTATTTTCTTTTTAATTGTAATTTACTCTTCGAAAGAAAAATGGATAATTACTCTCAGTTGAATAATATCATATTTTTACAGGATCCGAAAATAATGTCATCAAAGCCAGATCAAAATGGCAATCGACAATTTCTAAAAAATATAACGGTAGGATACATGTTTTTAATTTTTACATTGAATTTTATTTTATTTTATTTACTCAATAGTTTCGTTTAATACCTTTTATTTTCAGAATTTTGATGAGCCTAGACCGTTGACAATGCGATTGATGCAAGACAGCCGCAAGAAGGATGATGAAATAAAGATTTTGAAACGCCAGAATCAAGAATATCGAATAAAAGTAGCTTTTTATCACCAAACCCTGCGACAACAACAACAACAACAACAACAACAACAACATCAGGATCGTTATTACTATCTTGAACATGACACATTTCATGTTAGATACAATATTTACATTCCCAGTTCAGTATCCCGTAAGGCATTTGACGCTATAAATCCGTCTAAATTCATAAAAATAATGTCACACGCGATTTGGGGTGAAGAAAATATTTCAAAGCTCGTAGTTCGTAAACAAAAAAACACTGGAAACCGCGAGAAATTAGACGATAGAAGATTAGAATTGGTATCTATACACTATCAACATTTTTTAAAGAAGCGTAATTATTCTGAAGGAGTTTTTGATTTGCAGATACGGGCTGTGAATACATATTTAGACCGAGCAATTCAGAGTGCAAAAAAAAAGTTCGACGATCATAGCTCATGTATTCTGTATTTCGGGCCAAATCCATTACTTTTAAACTCAACTCTATTCGATTTGGATTAAACCTGTTTAGTTTAAGTTTTTAAGATTTAACTTATTAGAATGGTTATCTTTTCAAGTTTTTTATTTGAAAATGTAATTTTCAAATTAAAAAAAAAATTAAAACTAATTTTCATCGTTAACTTTTAGATATTTGAAATAGGTTTAAAATTTCTTGATAATTATTATTTTCGACTTTATTAAATTCTGACATTATGAAATAGTTTTACAATTTTATTTCGATTTTTCTTTCTATTTCTTTTTTCTTTTTTTTTTTTTTTTTTTTTTTTACTTATTTTCTTTATCTTTCAAAGCAACAAAGTTCACATAATAAATCTGAAATCTTTAGATATTAATAACAATATAAAAATGTAATAACTCGATTTCACTGGAAAAAAAATTATTTTAAAAATAATATTTTTATGATTAATAAAAAATATACTGTAGAAAAAAATTAATCTTCTTTTAAATTTACCACATTGTAGAGGTATAGTTTTTTACTAAAATATTTTTCATTAATTAAACAAGTTTTACTTGAAAAGTCTTTTTATTTATAAAAAAAAAAAACTCTGAAAAAGTCTTTCTCCAGTACTGAATTTGATGAATATAGTAAATCTGAATAAATTTTAGTATGACTTCACAATTCTTTTAAAAATTCCGAAATTTCAGACAATATTTTACTTTTTCAGAGTTTCTCAGCATTTTTCAGAGTTATTCACTTGTGACGAGACTTTTTTTTGTGTTTTTTAGAAAAAGTAAGACTTTCAAAAAGTCTTATGAAGAGTTCTGAAGACTTTTTCAGAGATTTTTGAGAGAAATATTTCCACAAGGGAAGTTTTGAAAAACACATGAGAATATTAAAATTGCGTACCTGAAACGTGAATGCACGGTGTGCCTTACGATCGAAATTATTTTTTCGACTAATTCACTCACGTTAAATCATCTGTACACTGAGAAAAAAAAACTTTTTTCAAGTATATAAATGGTTATTTCCTACCGAGTAAATATTTGTTCAATCTTAGTAAAAATGTACTCCAATCAAGTATATTTGCTCAAAATAAGTATCGAAATTCTTAAGTCAAGAAAATATTACTCGATTGAAGTACATATTTACTATGATTAAGATTATTATTTGGTTGTATAGTACCGAGTAGCTATTTTTTTAAATAAAGTATTTATACTTGGGAAAAGTTTCTCAGCATTTTTTAGAGTTATTCACTTATGACGAGACTTTTTTTGTGTTTTTTAGAAAAAGTAAGACTTTCAAAAAGTCTTATGAAGAGTTCTGAAGACTTTTTCAGAGATTTTTGAGAGAAATATTTCCACAAGGGAAGTTTTGAAAACCAAAGAATTATTCAATAAGTTAACTTTTATGTTTTCTACGCGAATATATTTAAAAAAATTCTTATAATTAATTACAAACAAGCTTAATTTTTTTTTTATTTATTTTTATTGGCACACTTCAAAAAAGATCACTTTTTATTACAATTACATCTACAATAATCTCTATTCACTTTACAATAACACGAATAATTAAATTAATTACAAAAAACTTCTATATATTTTAATGACTGTCATTAATATTGGTTCCATTTTCAATTACACACTGTTCAAATAAATTAAACATCTAATTATAAAATAAATATTTAAATATAGTGAAACAGTATTTGTCAAAAAACATACGACAATAACAATAATTAATTAATCAATATTTTTCGCCATACCTGCGCCGGAAGTTTACACCAAGAAATTATTCGTGCTTGAAATGCTATGGCGTCATAATAAACCGGTCCATGTTAGTCACCTTACGGAAATTGAAATAAACACATGAAAAAATTACTATGGCCATAGTAAAATAGATAAAGACTATATCACGTATTCCTGAAATCATTGGAATTTTTACCATGGCCATAGTAATTTTTGCACGAGTGTTTACTTCAATTTCTGTAAAGTGTCCAACATGGTGCGGCTTTACTATAACACCATAACATTTAAAACGAGAGCAATTTCTCCACGTACATTCCTGTCCTGTTTAAAGGGAAGAAGTTCGTTTTTTTTTTTTGTGAAAAAAAAATAATAAAAATTAATCATTTGTCCCATAAATAGAGGCAAAAGTTTAACTTTCGGGTGCAGATCTAGTGAAAAATCGTTTACACACCACGGAGGAAAGTAGGGAATCCCAATCCGCGTGTTTGCTCTCGCCTTCGGCTTGGGTGGACATTTACACACGAGGGTCGAAATGTCCTACTTTGCTCCGTAAGTGTGTAAAATACTATTTTGCAGTACTTTCTTTGATTACTCTAATTTACATTATGAGTGTAAATGTAGCTGACAATTGTCAATTTTTTTAATTATGGAATTAATAAATAAAATATGAGTAGAATAAAAAGTAAAAAATGCGTATTTATATAATTAAAAAATCAGTGCGCGCATTTTTATAAATTTCACTATTTTAATAAATTCATTTGTTAATTTAAAATTTATAAATTGTCTCATATCTGCTACATTCACACTCAATTTATATTTATATCGACATCAGTAGAAGTCTCAATTGAGAAATTAATTCCATAGGAAAAAATATATATGTGACATATATGCATCAATGCATTGGCTATATGGAACATATATATTTTTTTATGCGGGATTTCTTTGTAATATTACAGGAGGCCAAAAAAATACTTATACATTAATTTTTTCAACTCTACAAAAATATTCAAACATGTATTATGTATAGAAATTATTGCTTAGGATACAAAAATGATACTGAAGTTAACCGACATCTAAGATTTTTTAGATTTTTTTCAAAGCGATAAATTATAAAAAAAAAAATATTTCAAAAAATTGCACCTACAGTTATTTAAATTTTCTACAAGTGCATATTTTTAGTATTTATTTTTTTTTCTAAGTAATTTGTTTAAAAAAAAAAAAAAAAAAAAAAAAAAATGCTAATGGTCTTGAAACTTCAGGATCATATATAAAAAAAAAAAAAAAAATACTTTAATAGGGTGTAAAAAAATTATTTCATCAAAAATATGGAGTTCGGATGTTCTTAATTGAGATAGTCGATAATTAATTTCAGTAATATAATAGTAATAATAAATAAATAACTTCGATTGTATAGATATATCACAATAATATTACAAATTAATATCTCTCAATAATTATCTAATAAAATTCGTAGTCAGTTCTAGGATGAAGTATATGGAGGAATATTATATATATATATATATACATATATGTATATATATTTAGAAAAATATTTGAAATATAGGTATATATTTATTATATATATATTTAAATATACTAAAAAAAAATATGGAAATTTAATTTGTTTCTATAAATATTTATAGTTGGTAAATAAATTATCAAATGGGCTTTAACTTGAGATAGTTTTATAACTATCCGGCATTAGGTATAATTTTATCGTTTACTTTTTGGTAAAGCGTAAGTCTTTTTCTATTTTTAAAAATTACTATAGTTATTATTTTTTATTTACTGATGATTCTCTGGAAGTTGACCATGCAAATGTTGCAGATCTAAGACAAAAAAAAATTATTTTAAATATTCAATAATCAATTAACGAATGTTGTTCATAAGTTTAATTTATCAATTAAATCAGAGATAATTTTTTTTATTAAAAATCGTAGTACTACTCAGAAAAAATAATTTCTTGGCTCAACAAAAGTTTTTCTCGCTCCAAGAAATATTTTTATTTTCAATTTATAATGCAAAAAGTTTCTTAGGGCGAGTAAAAATTTTTTTAATCAGGAATTTCTTTTTTTTCTTGTAATTTTATGTCAACTGATCCCACTGATCAAATCACCATTTAATAACTCTTATAATTTTGGGATCACTTGTCATGAAGTTACTGGAATCAGTTAATAGCAGAGACATACTCACCTCAGACAATGATTTGGTAGTCTATAAACTTGGTACCATAAAACGAGTGCTAAAATAATACTCCAAGTTCTAAGAGGACACAAAATAGTTGCCAGGGTTCCATAAGCCAACCAAAAGAAATATGTCATACTGGTTTGCATCATGATTAATAATAAAAATGGTAAATTTATACAAAAAATATAAAATATATTTGATGATTTTCGAGATGTCTTTTCAAATTCTTCAAATCTATTGTGAAAAATAAATAAGCAATATATTAATATTTATGATACTGAATTTAGTTAAGGTCTAATAATTTTTTGATTTTTTCCGAACAATAAATTATAAAAAAAAAAATATTTCAAATAATTGCACCTATAGTTTTTTTAATTTTCTACATGTGCATATTTTTTTTTTTGTAATTAATTAGTTGAAAATTCAAGAATTGTTAATTGTCTTTAACTTTAAGATCATTAATATTTAATATTTTTTACTTTTAAAGTAAAAATAAGATTAACTGATCAAGTATCAATTACCGTCTATCAATCATATATGCCAAAAGAAACGTCAAAGGCATGTGAAATGATAATAACTGATAAAATCCATAAGCGTAAGTGAATGATCCAGGTAAATACGAATCTTTTATAAACATTCCCCATGCAAATACGACCCCAATTTGGTCATCAATTATTTCTCCAATAGCCCAAGGTCCTTAAAAAAAAAAAAAATAATAACAAGACATGTATTTTTCAATGTAGAGTTGATTGAAAAATGACTAAAAGTAAATTGAAAAACTTACCAACTGTTAAGTAAACTGCATAAAAAATTAAAGGATAAAATAATCGATCAACTGTTGACAGAATCCAGAATTTTTTGACAAACCATTTTATTATTTTTATTCTAATTCGAGGTCTTTTTATTTTTTTTAATTCACAGAGCTTGTGACAAAGACGGAAAACACACAAAGGGATAATATTCAGCAAGACCATTATGATGTATGAAACTTCAAACTAAAAATTATTTTTAAAAATTCAATAAATACTGATATCATTTTTTTTTATTTAATCCAAAAATATTCCCAGAAAAAAATAATTAAAATTTAATGAGATCTGACTAGATTTCGAAATTTGGACCCACGTTGATAGATCATTTGATCTATTTTTTTTAAAATCTACTCAGACTCAGATAGATCTCCTTAGATTTAAAATATTGGATTTTTAACTTCCCGCTAAAAAAATTGCAAATTTTCAAAAATTTGGGAAGTTATTGGTTTCACCTCGATTTGTGAAAATCGAAATTCCAACAGATGTCGACGTTTTCAGGTTCTAGGAAGCTATTCTGACTAAATTCAATGTACGTACGTACGTATGTAAATATTCTGTAACTTTTGAACGGATGAACCGATTTTGATCTTCAAGGTGTCATTCGACGCGGCTTGTTATTTACTATAAACACTGAAAATTTGAGCTTAATCGGTAGGGTACGTTCGGAGATATTTTAAAAATAAAAATTTTTCAAAAATGTTTTTTTTGAATAACTTTTAATTCTCTCGATGGATTGATTCCAAAATCTAATCAGCTTTAAACTTTATGAGCGGCGCCGAATGCTTTCTCAACAATCAAAATCAGTTCATTCGTTAAAGAGAAACCGTTAACGAAAGAATTGAAAAAAAAAAATTTTTTTTAGTATTTTGGAAATTTCTCAAAAACGACTCGATAAATCAATTTCAAAATTTGATCAGTTGTAGAACTCAATAAAACGCGTCGATTTCCACCTTAAACGTCTCAATCGGTTTATTCGTTCGAGAGATATCGTTGTAGAAAAAATGTTAAAAAACGTTATTTTTCGAAAACAAAGGTATACGAGCTCCTTGAGCTCGAAAATGTATCCACAACAATTTTTCTAGCTCAAGGAGCTCGAAATGGGCAGGAAGTTTTGGGGCTGGCCCACAGGGTCAACCGACAGACCGATTTTTTTTTTTACCAGGTCCCGATATCTCTCTAAAATTTAAAATTTTCAATGTTTATAATTCGATAATTTGCTGTATTTGTTAACTCCAATCCATAGATCTAAATAATTAAAAACTAGATCTAAATAAAATAACAGATTTATGTCTCTGTCTATTTAAATTATTTTTTTCCGGAATGTTTTTTTATAAAAACGATTATAATTACGATAAAAGACCTAGTACTTGATCGGGGAACTAGTACTCAATCACTTCATGTATTTTTATATCCATATTTAGTAAAATTTAGTAAGCCTTGATTAAAAACTCCGATTAAATACGACTGAACCCGATTGAAACTCAATCGGGAACAAACATTCGATCGGAATTCGAACATTAATCAGAGCTTCCAATTGGATCCATCCGGAACTTTCTGATTTTAATCGGGTTCAACCCGAGTTCTTAATTAGGGAATATGGATATACAAATACATAAGTGATTGGGTATTAGTTCACTGATAGAGTTCTAGGTCTTTTACCTTATATCAATATACTTACGACTGTAGTTGCATTAGACATAAGAATAAATCTAGATAGAACTTTAAATGATAAACGAGTTTTATCTAAAGCGAAAGGTTGCATTATTTCTTTTTCTTTGCCATATTCATCTACAACCTGAGCGTGTATAACTTGTAATCCATTTTTATACAAAGTTGCATTCCACTTAGCAGTGTAAAGCGGTCCTTTAATATGATCACAATAAATCCAGGCTTCATTATTTATTTTTACTTTAACTGTTTTAATTGGTGCTGTAGAAAATGCCAAAACTCTACGGAAAAAAAAAATTTTAATGATAATATCTATAAAATCTGCTAATATTTTCATCTTCAAAATTTAATTTCATACCTTATGTGTGTAGATTTAATAATAGAATCCAAATTTTCTTTAGTCGGCATTTTATAAAGAGCATGTTTAGGATTTGTTATCAGTATTACAGGCCAATCACCATGTTTGGCATCAATGAATGAAAATTGTCCATGATCTATTGCAGCAACTCGGTACCTAATAATTAATTAAAATTTATATTTTATATTATCATAAAATATATTGTGTCATGAATTCTAAAAAGACATATTTTTATACGTAAACATTAAAAAATATTTTTTTGAATTTTAATACTCACATACGATTGTCTTTCCAATCTCCCAATTCTAATTCTAAAAATCCTGCATGTTGAATAGTATACATTTCAGGTAATGTACCTCCAAGAGTATGATAATGTCCACAAAGGTAGACCATCCCTTCTCTATAGTCACCTAAATTACAATAAAAAATTATTATAATAAAGAGAATTTTTTAGATAAAAACCGAATGGCTTACCCATAATATTTCTAACACTCTTTGTATCGTTGGTTAAAATAGAAGACGTAGGATAATGTCCAAACCAAATAATATAATCGCTATTTAAACGTCGAGACTCTTGAGCAAGTTTTTTAATATTATTTATTTCTTGATGATCCAGAAATCCGATAAAATTAAATGGACGTCTTGGTCCCGGCTCAAGACACGCATCTATTGCAATGAAAGAAAATTTCTCATTGCTTGTTGATATTTGATGTAGATACGAACGTGGGTGTTTTTTTCCTTGTACTGAGTAATTTTTGTAGTAATTTTCTGGAGAATTAATTGATATAATGTTAAAATTATCTGAAAAAAAATATAATTAAAAATTATTTTAATATTTTATGCCAATCGGTAGTATACATAAACCTTATATATATAAATTTAAATTTGATTTAAAGAAAAACAAACAAAAATAAAAAAGAAATTACTGCTTTAATAATTAGAAAGTTATTGCACCTCGTACTAATTAATTAAGACATAGTAATTTTTTCGCACTCTGTAAAAAATTAGCGGAGTGAATGCGGAGTAGATTATTGCTTATTTCTTTAATCTCCTCGGAGTGATATTCACTCCGAAGGGGAGTTTAATTTAAAATCGAAACTTCGGTTCGGAATGAATGTGAATTTAAATAAAATCCAGATCACTCCGAAATGACCCTGCTGAAAAAACAATCTCACTATTTACTCCCTATGTGGATTTTTTTTTAAAACCTCGGAACTCCAAGTGACGGAGTGAATTCGAATTCAAATAAAATACGTAATCAAGTTATTAAATTTGAATATATTTTAACGTAGAATGTGAGAATGCTAAAAGACTTGTAAAAATAGAGGTGAATGACAGAATAATGGAATGGGATAAAATATAAGAATACGGTCAGGCAGTTATTATTGAGTAAATTGAAGGATGATGTGGATGAGGATATGCCTACTTTCGAGAAATTGAAAGTACAATTAAAGACCGTTTGATAATGAAAGGGATTTAGTTGGTATATTGGCAAAAGAAAAATTATAGATTATAGTCATATCAGTAGAAACAAGAGAGACGAGGTTTGAGAGTACCTAAATAAGAGAGAGACTGAAAGAGACATGATTTATATATGTTGTAAAGTTTAGTAAAACACAGATGTGATACAAATAAAATATATTAACGTAATTTATACCATGATTGCCTCGAGTATCCAGCCAAGTAGTTTTTTTTGTAACAGCTGTCTCTTTAAGTACTCTTTCATAGTGTTGCCATTCTTCTAAGCTTTGCTTAGAGCCCATGGCATCTTTAGTTTTGGCATCAGTTAAATCACCTGATGCTAATACAACTACAGGTTTTATTGTTTTAACAGTAATATCACAAAATTCTTTAAATTCCGTTATTCTTGAGTAATCTTTAAAAATACTTATATGAATATCTGAGATCTAAAAAAAAAAAATACAATTTTAATATTAACTTTTACTAGTAAAAAATTAAGAGAGAGAATTTTTTATATCTAGAAAAAAAGCTAGATGAGTTATTTTTTTTTTAATTACTACTGATCGAATTTACTTACTTGTAAAATATATGCAAGCCTTTGAATTCAGTAATAAAAATTAAAAAAAATTTTCTTTTAGAATTAGGGTGGAAGTTGTAGCCACTCAGAAATTTTAAATAAAATAATTTGTAAAATACGCAATGACATAATTAATTTCTTAAATGAATTCGAAAATACTTTTATCACACTATTACAATAGACTTTTTTTTTAATCCTTTTTTATGAATTAAAATAAAGTATTAAATGTCCAAAAATAAAGCAGTGGTCACAAATACTACTTCTACTCTACTCAATATAATTTTTTTTAATTTATGCCGACACATTTTTGCTAATTAAGAAAATATTTACTCCCTACAAATCATAAAAAAAATTTATTTCGCAATTCCATTATTTTCTTGTACTTTATTGGCCTGGTAGAACTTTTAGTAAAAAGCCTTAAAATATTTTAATTAAAAACGTTAATTTCGAAATTTTCTAACATAAAGATATGTAGTTGATAGAAATATGATTAAATTCTTTTCAAATTTGAGTAAAAAAATTTGTTTTATTTCCGTAAATTTTTTAAATATTCTAAGTAGTTTCGCATTAAAAAAAGTTTTTTAAAAATGTTGAATTATTACTGCACTTAGCTTGTATATTTCGATTTTTAATTTTACGGATAAATAAATTTAATCAATAGCAATTTTCATTAAAAAAAAAATACAAAAATCAGCTCATTAAGCAGGAGCATTTGCACACTTATTCAGCTTTTTATTTTTTATTTACCTGTAAAAACCACATGAGATGATCTGGAGAATCATCAATATCATAATATTTTGGTTTAACTGTATCTACATTCGATTCCACATCCGTAGCAATCAAATTAGTTATTTTGGCAACGAAAATGGAAAGCATTAAGATGAAACTAAGAAAAGCGATGGTAGACATGGATATTTTCATTTTTTAAATTCTATTTTAACAATTAACTAATATTGATAATTAATAAATCAGTGCCGCATTATTTGAATTTATAAATCTTCATTTTTTTTTTTTTTGGTTTCGTTCCACTCATTGATTTATTTTATAAACCAGAATATTTTTTTCATTTTAGAAAATTTGATTCTGCAAAAAATAAATATTTATATATATATTTAGATAAATATATCTACTAATTTAATTATTTATCAATTTTTTTAATAGCAAAAAAAAAATCATACCTTTATCATCATATTAATTTACACAAAAATAAAAAAAAACTCACAAGTGGTTATTATTATTTATCAGCTGATATATTTAGCCACACATTCAAAAACCTTTTAAAATTTTGTTACATCACCGAGTTATCATATTGTAAATACAATTCGTGGTTAGAAAGTAAAACTGATTAAAAAATTATATTTATTTGGAAGAAAAAAGACATAAATAAATTTCTAACTGCGTTCTAACTCTAAGTATAATTGTCATCGTCATCAATATTTATCAAAAAATTTTATTTATATATATATTTACATAATGTGTATTTTACCTGTCGATAAGACAGAAATTTTCTAATAGAAATTTAAAAATATCAACATAAAATTTAATGAGCAAGTACTAGAAAATTAAATTTCAAAAATAAAAATTATATTTTAAATTTAATTGTTACGAAATTCATTTTAAAATTGCAACACAATTGACAAATATGTGATCTATTATTTTATCACTCGTACTGCACTTTATTATCAAACATTCAAAGATTACAGGTTATGAGATTATATTTATTTATTTTTTTAAATATATAATTGCATGGAAACCTTATACTTATTAACAATTATATTTATAGATAGCAACTAAATAAATAATTATTTATTAATATATTTAGCACGTGCTAAAGTGTACATGGTAACCATAGTGTTTACAAATAATTAATCATGGTGACTCGATTAATCTGTAGCAGTTTTCCTCGTTTGACAAAACATCAAATAAAAATAGGGGAAACAAAAATTTTTCCAAGTAATCATCTAATTTATTATAATATACTTTCAAAATATAAGTCAATAATCGTTACGAGGTCCAGTAGTGGAAACAGTATTGACCGAGCCCAAGCAAAACAGAATATTCCACAAGCTAAACCTGTAATTACACCTGTAAAAAATTCATTAATTGTTGATGGAGTTACTGGTAACAGACCTGGGCAACAAAAAAGAAATTGTTTCCATCCAGGAGTCTCCAATTTAGGTGATCAAACTTTTAATTTAAAAGATAGTCCACCGATAACAAGTTCGGAGATGATAAAAGCAATGCTCAGTTACATTTGGCCAGAAGATGATCCAGAAATACGTAAAAGAGTTAAAATAGCAGTTGGTTTATTAGTAGGTTCAAAGGTAGTAAGTGTTACAGTACCATTTTTTTTTAAACACGCAATAGATAAACTTAATGAGGTATCAGTATCAGCTGGAGGTGATGCGATTCTCAGTTTAAATACAGCACCAGATACAGTTGTCACAATAGCAACTTCCCTTCTTTTAGGATACGGTATCGCGCGTTGCAGCGCTGCTGGTTTTAATGAATTAAGAAATGCCGTGTTTTCAAAAGTTGCACAGAATTCAATTCGCAAAATTGCTAGAAATGTTTTCCAACATCTGCACAATCTTGATTTATCTTTTCATTTGACAAGACAAACAGGAGCGTTGTCGAAGACAATTGATCGAGGAAGTCGTGGAATTAATTTTGTTTTATCAGCAATGGTATTTAATGTCGTGCCAACAATATTTGAATTGGCATTAGTCAGTGCGATATTAGGAATTAATTGTGGGATTGAGTATTCAGCAATTTCTCTAGGATGCGTTGGTATTTATACAGCATTTACTCTCGGTATAACTCAGTGGAGGACTAAATTTCGTGTTTATATGAACAAAGCTGAAAATGAAGCTGGTAATAAAGCTATCGATTCACTTATTAATTATGAAACAGTTAAATATTTTAATAACGAAAAATTTGAAGCTGAAAGATATGACGCGTCGTTGAAAAAATATGAAGAGGCATCATTGAAAACTAGTACCAGTTTAGCATTACTTAATTTTGGACAGAATTTAATTTTTAGCGGCGCCTTGACGTTAATTATGTTGATGGCTGCTAAAAATATAATTAATGGAACAATGACTGTTGGTGACTTAGTTATGGTCAATGGATTATTATTTCAATTATCAGTTCCATTAGGATTTCTAGGATCCGTTTATCGCGAAGTTAGACAAGCGTTGATTGATATGCAAACAATGTTTTCATTAATGGCACGACCGCCAGCTATTGAAAATAAATCAAACGCTAAAAGTTTTGTTATTTCACCAGCAACGTCAAATATTTTTTTTGATAATGTCAGTTTTCAATATATACCAGGAAAAACAATATTAGACAACATTTCTTTTACTATTTCAAGTGGAAAAAAAGTTGCTATTGTGGGTGGATCTGGATCTGGAAAAACGTCAATCGTTAGATTATTGTACAGATTTTTTGATCCACAGCAGGGTAATATTTTAATAAATGATCAAAATATTTCTAGTGTCAATTTAAATGAATTGAGACAAGCAATTGCAATTGTACCACAAGATTCAGTATTATTTCATGAATCGATTTATTATAATTTGAGTTATGGAAATTTAAATAAAAGTAGAAATGAAGTTTACGAAGCAGCAGCGATGGCTAATTTGCATGATGTTATTCTTAAATGGCCTAAAGGATATGATACTCCGGTGGGTGAAAGAGGCTTAAAATTGAGCGGCGGTGAAAAACAAAGAGTTGCCATCGCGCGGGCTATTTTAAAAAATAGCCCGATATTGATATTCGACGAAGCTACGTCAGCTTTAGATTCAATAACAGAATTACATATTTTGGATGCATTACGTCGTGCGACTGTTGGACGAACTTCAATCGTTATTGCTCATCGTCTATCGACAGTTATGGATGCAGACGAAATACTAGTTTTAGAAAATGGAAAAGTTGCTGAAAAAGGAACGCATCAAGAATTATTAAAAAAAACAAAATCTGTATATAAGAATCTATGGAATGTTCAACATTTAGGTGTCATCGATTCCGACGAAAAAAATAATCCAAAAGGCAATAATTAAAATAATATAAATTGTATTTTTTTTTCACTATATTTAATTAATTATAAATAATTGTAAAATAGTTGGCACATCAATTAATTTGGTGATTGAAAGTAAAAAAAAAAATAGTGGGTTTTAAAGGCAGATGTCTATTAAACAGATCCCGATGACGCACATGTATTGATGATCCAGATCCCTAAATATCGATATTCCCATTACTCAGATTCCTGATGATACAAACAATCAATCACCCAGATCCTGATGACACAGATTGACTTTCTTACTTACTGACCGTAAATATTAAATAGAAAAGAATATTTTAAATTTATTTTTCTATAAATATTTTTACATGGTAAAAAATCCAGATTTTCAACAGATTTTTTATGCATTTTCTTAAACGATGACAAGTTCTGATTTTCTATAAATTTTCTTAGACAGTAACAAGTCCTGGTTTACTATAGAAATTCTATAAAAATTCTCAGAAATTCTTGAATCCAATATTTTCTTTTTGATTTAAGATTTACAGTCAAAAAGTAAGAAAGTCATTCTGTGTCATTAGGATCTGGGTAATTGATTATCTGTATCATCGAGCTCTGTGTAATAGACATGCACCCGGTTTTAAAACCAAATTTAAAAAAAAAATTGAATTTCGATTTATAAAAATTTTTAACAAATTAAAGAAATAGACTGCGAAAGTTCTATGAATTTTTATAATAAAGTTTTTTTGATGAATGTGAATGTAGCTGACAGTTAATAATTTTTTGAATTTTGGAATAAATAAATAAAATGTGAGTAGAAATTTTAAAAAATGCGTATTTAAATAATTGAAAAATCAGTACGCGCTTTTTTTCAATTTCATTATTTTTATTTATTTAAAATTTATAAATTGTCTCATATCTGCCACATCCACATTTATATATTTTTTTTTTATATAATTATATTAATAATATTTATTGTTGATAACTTGGTTTTAACAAAACTTATTTGTTCAAGATTTAAGTGGAATAAACTCTTAAATGTAACAATTTATTGTCATTAGATTTGAACACAATGATCTGAAAAAATTACCGGATACTTCAATTTTTCAAAATTCGAAAAAACTGCCAATTAATTTGTATTAAATAATGTATTGTCAACTTTATTTTAATTTCAAATTATTGTTATAGAATTTATAAAACTGTAAAAAGTAATGTTGTTATTTATTGTTGTTATATTACTAATTATAATAAATTTAATTGGTAAAGTAACAACCATATTACTTATCAATTGATATTATGCCTTGTATGATAAAAATAAAATACATTTATTTATTATTAACTTATACTTCTGGGTCGAAAAATTTGATTTGATTTTAGTCTAACTAGATTGTATTTAAACTAATTCGTCTGTCTTTAAATTTTTACAAAAATTTTAAGATGTTTTTGGTCTCAAGACGATCAAAAATATACTATTGAAAATAATAGGCAGTGAAAGTCTAATTCTGGTCTGGATAACAACAAAAGAAGGCAAAATATTATGAGAAAAGTCGGATTTTGATCTAGAGGCGGCTAAAACCAGACTAAAAATTATTGAAAACAAGTTTGAAAATACTCTAAATAAGAATTAGTGTGGGTAAAATTCAATTCTATTTCACAGATTAATTAAATACAAATAAACAGTAAAATTGAATAGAAATAACTTAAAATTTTTATTTGAAATTTTTAATTGGAATGAATAGGTTTCAATCGGAAAATAATTAAGAAATAAAAATATTATTTTCCGATTGAAACCGATTCATTCCGATTAAACTCAATCAGATCCCAATCGGATGTCAATCGGACTCAATCGGAATTCTTAACCGGGAATGATAAAACATCAAAATTTTTCAATCCGGGTTTGTTGTTAAACTTTTTTTTTTAAAACCATTTTAATTTTACAATTATTTTGATTAGTGTAAACTATTAATTCCTTCTAAAAAATTATTATAGTTTTAGGGAAGAAACCCAGTACGATCAGAAAACTACGGCATGTTCAGAAACACACTCTGGAAGAGAAATATTAAACTCCTGCGTTCAGAAATATCCTCTGGTCGAACCAGAGATGCGATTTAACATTACAAAGGTAGTAATCACACCTGGACAGGTAATTTTTCATCTTCAGAGTATATTTCTGAACATGCTCCTAGTATCTGAACACTCAGGTATTTGTATATCTGCTAAATTTGACTAAATATAGATATACAATTACATAAAGTGATCTAGTACTACGTTTTTTACTTAATAAAGTTGCTTGTAAGTTTGAATTTATCAATGTTTAGAAATAAATTGATTGACAATTGAAATATATAAATATATATCAAAGCTTACGTTTAGAGTTCTTTGAACTGAGTAAGAGACTCAGTACCTGATCACTCTAGTAGTTATAGGGTAGAAGTAGCATTTGTGGCCACTGCTCCATTTTTGGACATTTAATACTTTATTTTAATGTATGAAAAAATATTAAAAAAAACTTCCATTGCACTAGTGTGATGAAAGTATCTTTGAACGCATTTAAAATATTAATTGTCATTGCGTATTTTAAAAATGATTTTATTTAAATTTTTCAAATATGAAAAAATGGTCTAGAGTAGCCAAAAATGGTATCTCTACCCTATACTTATATTTACTAAATTTGACTAAATATAGACATACAAATCCATGGAATGATCCGGTACCAGGTATTTTACCTATGCCACAAAAACTAAAACAAAGTAAATAACAGATGAATAAAATTAAAATGCAATAAAAACCCCAATGGGATTAAACATTTTACGGCAATTTATTTATTGATGACTCTGAACATTATTTTTATTATAATTAAAGATATATCTAATTAATGACATCTATCCATTTCAAGATATTTAAATATATTGACAGTTTAAACTTTGTAACCAACGAGATGCCTCTTGCCAATCACTTCACCGATGAAGAACCAGCACCAAACTTCAATAAAAACTAGGGTATTGAGCCAAGCTTCACGAACAGTGAGATTTTTGTAGCTTCCACTCTTGGCTGCATGAATCAATTTACCGAAACCCTGTCGAATTGCTGGTAAATCTCCCAAAGTTGGTGGAGATAATTCCACTTTAGCATATCGCATAAATCTTACGGCTTCTGGCTTGGCTACAGTGTAAGCCTCTGATTAAAAAAAAATGATATTAATAATGGTAACAATATTAATAATTAATTAATTAAATAAATTTAATATATAAGTTCGGGTTTGATAAACCAGAAAGATTAAATACATCAGACATAACTGATGTTATGTAAGAATTATCACTGTCTTATTCAAAAATAGATTTTTAAATAAATTTAATTAAATAAATAATAAAATGAATAATTAATTACTTACTTTTTGCTCCAGTCATTACCAATGGAACTAATTTCGACATTGTTATTTATATTTAAATTTATTGTATTACAAAAAATTTGACAACGAATCTCTCAATCAATGACCAATTCAACGAGAGGTTAAGTTGTAAAGGTTCATTTTCATTTTACAAAATCCTAGAGGTCTTGAAAATTTTATGACGACTGGAGTATTGGAAATAACCTTAAATGTAACTGACTTGGAAATTTTCAAAATTTTTAAATAAATAAATAAGACGTAAGAAGAATGAAAATTAAAAATGCGTATTTAGATAAATGAAAAATCAGTTCGCGCTTTTTTTTTAAATTTCATTATTTTAATTAATTTATTTATTTATTTAAAAGTTATAAAATTTCTTATGTCTGCTATATTCACACGCATTAAATACTCAACCAATAAAATCATATCCTGATTGCTGACCAATTAAATCAGTCATAAAATATTTGTAAATTTTAACCACAAAATAATAAATTCTGTTTACACGCATTTAATTTCTCTGTTGTTATCATCGGTCTGTTGCCGAATTGGGTGTAATATCAGTAACAATTTTGTGTAATAATTGACAATTTTACTTGAATAGTATTAAATTATTGTTTAACTAGACTTGTACACAGGTAAATATTATTAATTGATATTTATTATATATGATCCTGAAATTCACAAAAAAATCAACAATATTCGGATTTTTTTTCTACGCTAGTGTAAATGTAGCAGGCATCAAACAAATTTAAAATTTTAAATAAATAGAGTGAATAATTTAAAAAATAATATTTATAAAAATGCACTTATTAATTTTAAAATTTTTTAAATTCGCGTTTTTTAAAAATTTTATTAGATTAATTATTTACTCTATTTATTAATAATTTTAAATTTAGCTGATGTCTGCTATATTCACACTCATTTTTTCTACAATTATAATAAAAATAAGAAAAAACTAAAAATATGCACATGTGGAAAATTTTAAAAAACTGGGTTTAATTGTTTAAAATATTTTTTTTTTTATTTATCGTTTTGAAAAAAAAATCCAAAAATTATCAGGCGTCGAGTAATTGCACTATTAATTTTATGAGTATGAATGTAGCAGACATTAGACAAATATTAGATTATTAATAAACAGACTAAATAATTAATGAAATGAAATTGGAAAAAAAATGCGCATCTAAAAAATTTAAAAATGAATAAATGCATTTTTTTAAATATTATTTTTGTAATTTACTCTCCCGTGTAAAAAAAATTGTTCCCAAAAGATTCCGCCTAGACGTCGGTTAACTTCAGTATCATTTTTTTTATTACCATTAAACTTTTTTTTATTCATTTAAGGTAAAAATTAAAAAAATGTTCAACCAAACTACGGCATTGGGATCTGGAACTCCAAGTTCTGCAAATCCTATGAAGGATTTCGAAGTTGTCTCTCCTCCAGATGATTCAATATCAAGCTTAGCATTCAGCCCAGCGTCAATCCAACAGAATTTTTTGGTTGCCGGCTCCTGGGATTGCAATGTTAGATGTTGGGAAGTTGAACAAACCGGCAAAACTGTACCAAAATCAATGCAGACAATGGGTGGTCCTATTCTAGATGTTTGTTGGCATGATGTAAGACTTACTTATAATATTTTTATAGATAATACATAAAAAATAAACTCGAGAAACCAGCAAAACAATGAACAAATTTGAAATTATTTAATAGGACGGAACAAAAGTATTCATGGCTTCTTGTGACAAAATGGTAAAATGTTGGGACTTAGCTTCCAATCAAAGTGTTCAAGTAGCAGCTCACGATGCCCCAGTAAAAACTTGTCATTGGATAAAAGGAACTAATTATTCTTGTCTTATGACTGGATCTTGGGATAAAACATTGAAATTCTGGGATACGAGAAGTCCTAATCCGATGCTGGTTATCAATTTACCTGAACGATGTTATTGTGCTGATGTTGTATGTATTAATATTTTTTTAAATTAGACATATAAATTTTTACTAATTACCAATTTAAATAAAATATTAAAAGGATTATCCGATGGCTGTTGTTGGAACTGCGGGACGAGGTCTTATAATTTATCAACTTGAAGGAACACCTCAGGAATTTAAACGGATCGAATCACCACTGAAATATCAGCATCGTTGTGTTGCTATTTTTAAAGACAAGAAAAAAGTTCCTAATGGATATGCACTTGGAAGCGTTGAAGGACGAGTAGCTATACAGTACGTCAATCCAGTTAATCCAAAAGATAATTTTACATTCAAGTGTCATCGGTCCAATGGAACACCAAATGGTTACCAAGATATTTATGCTGTCAATGACATTGCTTTCCATCCAGTTCATGGAACTCTTGCCACTGTAGGAAGTGATGGTACGTTCAGCTTTTGGGACAAGGACGCCAGGACTAAACTCAAACCTTCAGAACCAATGGAACAGCCAATTACATGCTGCTGTTTTAATCACAATGGTCAAATATTCGCTTATGCTGTTTCCTATGATTGGTCGAAAGGTCATGAGTTTTATAATCCTATGAAGAAAAATTATATTTTCCTCAGATCGTGTTATGAAGAATTAAAACCACGTTCTACTTCATAATTTACTAACTTTATATTCATTCTTTTTTTTGTTTTTTTTTTTTTTTTTTTTTACTTAAATGATCAAGTTGATATAAAAAAAAATAATGTAAAAAATTTTGATATCCATGTAAGTACAATCGATACTGTTGTATGAAATAATTAAATAGAACAGTATTTTTCCATAAAAAATATTTCATTTTTTTTTTTTTTTTTGTATTATTTACGAGCTTCAATTGGTTTTTAGACACTAATTTATTAATATTTTAAACAGTTCAAGTATTTTACCATAAATTTTAAAGTATGGAAATTTCTGATGTTAATTTCATAAGTAATTTGTCTAGACTCCTTTACATAATTAAAAAATAATTGCCTACTTTATTGCCGGAAATTTATTCCTGGTAAATTTTTACTCATAATATATAATTTAATTTTTATTATTTTTACGAATAATATAAACAGTTGATACATTGATTGTTAAAAAAGTTTTTCAATAAATAAATTTTTATAAACAGAATATTGTTCTTAAAAACTTTGACAATTTTTTAATAAAAAAATTACCGCTTTAATATCTGTCTGAAAAAGTTTTTTTTCCAACTATGATACTTCAGGTATATTTTTATAATTTTTTTCTTAAAAAACTTCATCAATTTTAGAGTAGGAACTCCTCCGAGGTTTCATGATTTTTTTTTTAAGATATGATTTGACGCTTTAAAGCTTACAGTTTCTTAATAAGATCAATGTTAAAAATGACTTCACGCCCTAGTAACAATAGTCAAAATTAATATATAAGATAATTCAGACTAATTTCAATAGATATTCAATGAAATATCCGGATTAAGAAATTCGATGTTCAAAAGTTATTAGAGCTTAAAGTCAAATCTATAGTAAATTTTGAGAACTTTTTACTCTTTCAGCAAAATTATTAGCCTTATCACAAAATATCATAAAAACTTTTTTGTAAGTAATTTCATTCCCTACAAATAATTACGAACAAGGTTTTTCGAAATTCTGCATTGTATTCTAGTTATTTTCATTTCAATGACAAGCTCTTAAAATCTATCAGAAACCTACTTTTTTAAGAGCTTGACATTGAAATGCAAATAACTTGTGAACAATGTAAAATTTCGAAAAACTTTATTCGTAATAATTGGTAAGGGATGACATCACCTATAAAAAAGTTCTTATGAAATTTTGTGATAAGACTGATAGCTTCGACGAAAAAGTAAAAAGATCTCAAAATTTACTATAAATTTGAGTTTAAACTCAAATAACGTTTGAACAGTTAGATTCATCAAAAAATGATGAGAGAGTTTTTTTGTAGAGCGTTCAATTTTCTACAAAATTATTTATTGTGCATGAATATCCGTTGATTGGTTTATGAGCTAAAAAATTCTATAAAAAAAAAATATATTTTTTCCTGTGTTATTTAAATGGAAAATATAAAAATGGATTAAGGCAAACCTTAATATTATTATCAAGAGCTCGGATTGGTACTAAAATTTTTATTTTCAGTTATACTTTCAATTTTTGGATACCAAAAAAAATTTTTTTTTTTGAAACACCCTAATGTGGATGCTGACATCAGACAGTCTGACAAATTTGCAGCTAAAAACAATAATGTTGCCTTTAAAATACCAAATTTTAATACTACAACCATTGAGCATTCGTTTGTTGTCTGCAATTCGGTTATGGCAGGAGCTACCATTAGATGTAATAAACACCCATTCTCTTGAAAGTTTTAAAAATAAAGCATTTGAATTCTTCTCAAATCTAGAAATTGATAGTACCTACTAGCTTGTCAAATCTCATTAATATCAAATTATATGTTCAGTTTATATAGTACTTTATGTGACAAATTCAAATTTTATATTTTTACCATCTGGCTTTAAGCCTTGGCATATAAATTCAATAAATAAAAAGAAAAAAATGTGTACCGACATTTTCTAAAAAAATATCTGAGCCACATTCCTGATTATGAAAAATGATTTAATCCATATGCTAAAGTGTATATTTATATATTAGTCGCTTCAAATTGTTTTAAATCATTTCAAATTATTTTGAATTATTTCAAATTATTTTTCTTAGGGATAATATTTTCCTATTTATTAAATACTTATTTCTTTTCGGTCACGATAATATAAAAATTATATATATATATATATATATAAATTTACGGCTAGGCCTTAAGAACCAAATTTTTGAATTTTACTTTTCTTTCAATTAATTAATTAATCAATTGTTATTACAAAAAATCTTTTATTTCTTCCAAAAAAATGTGTCAGAGTTTTTCGGAAAATTTTCACCATTCAAGTGATATAATTATTCAAAACGTAATGAGAAAAGTAAAATTCGAAAATTCAGTTAGTGATGATCACCCTTAAATATTTGCAAAAGCGCGTAATTACGCTTGGACTATAATGCAAAATGTTTGTATTAAACGTGAAAATAAAAAATGATTTTATAAAAGTTTTCATGAACGCGTGAACATGAAAGTGCACCTTGAAATACAAACATGGAGGAAAAATTGCATTGTAACTTGAAACACGCCGTCTTGCAAGTTACGCGTGGCAGTGCGACCTCTTGCGTTCGTTGTTCAGTTGATCAGTGATCGCACTTCCCCGTTCTTTCCCAGGGAGTCCGCCATAGTTGGCGCACGTACATTTTAATCAGACCGAGAATAATCGAAAAACATCCAAAATGGTAAGAGATATAATTAATAACATATATATTAATATTAACATATACATATTCCACAATACTAATATGCTAATATTTTTTATTAATATCTTTTCATATCTTTCTAACATCCATTTGGCCTATCCGTTACTTCAGATTGCGCAATCTGATGCCTCATTGTACCCACATTATTTCCGATAAATTTTAACCGAATCATATCATTTTTCATTTTAATACATTTAATACTTTCATTTTTTGAATTTTTATTGAATTATCAACGAACATCATAATCCATGTTGTAGAAATATGTTTGCAATCTTGATTTATCCTACGGCATGTCATGGAAACTTTATCATCTCATCATAATGATAGTCCATCTGCTAAATTGGACCCCTATAATTATAATGATTTTATATCAGCCGATTTATTTCAATGTTTATCAAGAATTATGTAACTAAATTTATTTTTTCTTTTTTTTTTTTTTTAGGTGAATTTTACAGTAGACGAAATTCGTGCCATGATGGACAAGAAGAAAAACATCAGAAACATGTCCGTCATTGCGCACGTCGATCATGGAAAGTCAACTCTGACAGACTCCCTTGTGTCCAAGGCTGGTATTATCGCCGGTGCAAAAGCTGGTGAGACGCGTTTCACTGACACTCGTAAGGATGAACAGGAGAGATGTATTACAATTAAATCAACGTATGTTAATTATATACTTTAACATAAATTAATTATATAGTAATTATTAAAGATAATTTTAAAATGTACCTGAAAATCGAAACGTTTTTCGCGCAACGAAAAAAGAATTGATTAATGTTTCGCATATCGATGCTGGTATGTCAGCCGAAAATCTTAGGCCACTCCAAAACTCTGGACTAACCCTTAAGTAGTAAAATTACATTTTTGTTGCGAGAAAAATTTTCGAATCTTGAGGTACATATTTTGAATTTAAATTAATTTGAAATTAATATTTTCAGTGCCATTTCTATGTACTTTGAACTTGATGATAAAGATTTGGTATTCATCACCAACCCTGACCAACGTGACAAAGCAGAGAAAGGTTTCTTGATCAATTTGATTGATTCACCCGGTCACGTTGATTTTTCAAGTGAAGTAACTGCTGCACTTCGTGTCACTGATGGTGCTCTCGTTGTCGTCGATTGTGTGTCTGGTAAGTTGAAAATTTCAAGTAACGGGTTCTTACTTTTACTCTCGTACCCAAGTAGGCGAACTGTACCATCTTTGTTGCACTCAAACAGTAATCAGGAACTTTAGCAGAGTTTTTCTTTTAAACAAAAGAATATTATTACCAAATTAAAGCTCAGTTCATTAGTTTAGACAGTAACCAGGGTGGCCACGAGCCAGGAATTTTGGGAATTACCAGGGAATGTAATGCAACTGGAAAATGTAATGGAAATATGAGGGAATTTCGAAAAGTATCCGAGAATTTAATTACGATAGTTTAAAATTAGAAAATTTTTCAAAATACACCAGTCACGAAATTTAAGGTATATTGAATAAATTCAAAATTTTTAAGTGATTTTCTACAGGGTGTAACTTAGAATCGTCTCAGAAACTGTCTACGGACTTCAATACATTTTTTCTCGATAATTATCATTGATTTTTGATTAATCCAAGACCGTGCGTAATAAAAAAATTTTAAAGATTAAATCAGAAAACAAAACACTTGAAGCTACAATTGGATTCTTATTTTTGTTGTACGAAAGTCTTAATTTTTGGGACTAATGTATTTTGAATTCATTTTAATAATAAAATCTCATTAAATATTTTCACTTACATATTTTTAATGTCGAGTAATCAAAAGTAGACCACATTAATTCATTTTATTAACATTTTTTTTGTTTTTCGAAATATCAGGGAATTTTGAAAACATTTCTTTGTGGCCATTCTGGTAGTGTATCAATGTGCATTCTGTAGTTTGTATTTAGAGATTTTTTTTTCCGAGAACAGCTCAATCGAAAATATCTAATAACCTGATGAATTATTATTAATTTAAAATTGCTGTTTAGTATAATTAGATATTTTATTTCAAAGGTGTTTGTGTGCAGACTGAAACTGTATTGCGTCAAGCTATTGCTGAGCGTATTAAGCCTGTTTTGTTCATGAACAAGATGGACCGTGCTCTGTTGGAATTACAACTTGAAAGTGAAGATCTTTATCAAACTTTCCAACGTATTGTTGAAAACGTCAACGTTATTATCGCCACTTACTCTGATGATGATGGTCCCATGGGAGAAGTTCGCGTAAGTAATTTAAATTATTTTTTATTTTAGTTTGAAAGATAATTATTTAAAATTTATTTAACTTGTTTAGGTTGATCCTAGCAAAGGTTCCGTTGGTTTTGGATCAGGTCTTCACGGTTGGGCCTTTACTCTCAAACAATTCTCTGAGATGTACGCTGAGAAATTCAAGATTGATACCGTTAAATTGATGAACCGTCTCTGGGGAGAATCATTCTTCAACCCCAAGACCAAGAAATGGAGCAAACAGAAGGAAGCTGATAACAAACGTTCCTTCTGTATGTACGTCTTGGACCCAATTTACAAGGTAAATTTTTTTTCTTTTTCTCATTTACTTCATGTCCTTCCAGCACAATAGCGTTTCGCTGTAGTACAACAATTAACTTTCTTTGAAAGTTGGTTAGAGCACCAGGACAGTGTATACAGTGCACTAATGGAAGGAGACTAAAAAGTAATTGTGTTTAAACGCTACCACTGAACCTCTATCTTTATGTTCGTTAGTGGCACGCTACGACATTATTTCAACACTAATAATAAATAAATAATTATTTATTTATTAAAAAATTTAATTATAGTATGTGATTTAAATTTTTTGTTTGGCTTTTTAGGTCTTTGACTGCATCATGAACTACAAGAAAGACGAAGCTGATACTCTTCTTACTAAATTAGGTATCACTTTGAAGCCCGAAGACAAGGACAAGGACGGAAAAGCTCTTTTGAAGGTACTTGATCATTTTAATTATTTCCTGGAATAATCGTCGCTAAGATTTCAAAGGAAATTTGGTTATTTTAAAAAATATTTTTTGTACAGGTTGTAATGAGAACTTGGTTGCCAGCTGGTGAAGCTTTACTTCAGATGATAGCCATCCATCTTCCATCACCTGTAGTTGCTCAGAAATACCGTATGGAAATGTTATACGAAGGACCCCATGATGATGAAGCTGCTCTTGGTATCAAGGTAATTTATTTTATTTAATTTGTAAAAAAAATAAACCCAAAGATCGGAACGTTTTTCGTGGAACGAAAATAAAATTAGAAAATGAAAAGTAAAAAATCTACTGGATCTAAATTTCGTAAATGTTTCGCATGGGTACTAGTATGTCAGCTGAAAATTACAGGCCACCCTCAACCGGAACTACCCCTTAAGCAGTCAAATTACATGAATTTTCTATGAGCGTGAATTTGGCATGACAGTGAAGTTAGCAAACATTTGAAATTTAGATAAATTTTTTTAACACATAAATAAATAAATAAAAAAAAATGCACATGTAGAAAATTTGATAAACTATAAGTGCAATTTTTCAAAATATTTTTTTTAATATTTATTTTTTTGTTAAAAAAAATCCAAATATTGTTAAATGTCTGCTAACTTTATTGCCATGAATTTCGCTGACGATTGACAATTTTTTTTTTAACTTCCAAATAAATTAATAAAATTTAGAAAGACTAAAAATAAAAAAATACATACTTAGATAATTGAACAACCAGTACGCGCATTTCTTTAAATTTCATTATTTTAATTAATTAATTTATGTAAAATTAAAAAATTGTCTCATCTGCTACATTCACGCTCATAAATTTTATTTTTGTTGCGAGAAACGTTCCGCTCTTCAGGTACAATAAAAAGTAAATGTACATCCGAGTTTTTTTTTTCGCATGATGATTGTTCTATCACAGACCTGTTCTGAACTACAATGAAAGACAGTTAAGAACGGCCAACTGAATATATTATTTAAAAAATTAAAATGATCTATAGACGTAAAATAATTTCTAGTTTTTAAATTTCCTATTATTATTTTTTTAGAACTGTGATCCCAATGGACCACTCATGATGTACGTATCTAAAATGGTACCGACATCTGACAAAGGACGTTTCTACGCTTTTGGACGTGTTTTCTCTGGTAAAGTGTGCACTGGAATGAAAGCACGTATCATGGGTCCAAACTTTACTCCAGGAAAGAAAGAAGATTTGTACGAAAAAGCTATCCAACGTACCATTCTTATGATGGGTCGTTACGTAGAAGCTATCGAAGACGTACCTTCCGGTATGTTTATTTTCAAAATAATTTTTTTATATACCCAATTATTTATTTATTTTTTATGATGATTGTTCTTATCACAGACCTGTTCTGATAATTAATGAACGACGATTTAAGAACGGCCAACTGACGAATTATTTATATAATAATAATTGATTTAAATAATTAATTAGCGGTTGTTGATTTACTATTTAATTATTTTTACAGGTAACATCTGTGGTCTTGTTGGTGTTGATCAGTTTTTGGTTAAGACCGGTACCATTACAACTTACAAGGACGCTCACAACATGAAAGTTATGAAATTCTCCGTATCACCTGTCGTACGTGTGGCTGTTGAGCCCAAGAACCCAGCTGATTTACCTAAACTGGTAGAAGGATTGAAACGTTTGGCCAAGTCCGATCCTATGGTGCAATGTATCATTGAAGAGTCTGGTGAACACATTATTGCTGGAGCTGGTGAACTTCATCTTGAGATTTGTCTTAAAGATTTGGAAGAAGATCACGCATGCATTCCTATTAAAAAATCAGATCCAGTTGTTTCTTACAGAGAAACTGTTTCTGAAGAATCCGACCAAATGTGTTTGTCGAAATCACCTAACAAGCACAATCGTCTTTTCATGAAAGCCCAGCCAATGCCAGACGGTCTTGCTGAAGATATTGACAACGGTGAGGTTAATCCTCGAGATGATTTCAAATCACGTGCTCGTTATCTTGGTGAAAAATACGATTATGATGTAACAGAAGCTAGAAAAATATGGTGTTTCGGACCTGATGGATCTGGACCAAACATTCTTGTCGATTGTACCAAAGGAGTGCAGTACCTCAATGAAATAAAAGATTCAGTTGTTGCTGGATTCCAATGGGCAACGAAAGAAGGTGTTCTTTCAGAAGAAAATCTTCGTGGTGTTCGTTTCAACATTTATGATGTTACCCTTCATGCTGATGCTATTCACAGAGGTGGTGGTCAAATTATTCCAACAACAAGACGTTGTCTCTACGCTTGTCTTCTTACTGCCTCCCCGCGACTTATGGAGCCTGTTTATCTTTGTGAGATTCAGTGTCCAGAAGTTGCTGTTGGTGGAATCTATGGAGTACTCAATCGTAGACGTGGTCACGTATTCGAAGAACAACAAGTTGCTGGTACACCGATGTTCGTTGTCAAAGCTTACTTGCCTGTAAATGAATCCTTTGGTTTCACTGCTGATTTACGATCCAACACCGGAGGACAAGCTTTCCCACAATGTGTATTCGATCACTGGCAAATTCTTCCTGGTGATCCCCTTGACCAGGGTACCAGACCATACCAAGTCGTACAGGTTTGTTATATTTTTTTTTATCTTGAATAAAAGTTACATCCACGATCATAACTGATGGCCATGTAATTCAAAGACTTGGTCATTTTTAAATGCGTGGGAAATAAATTGTTTCTTAATGTTTGATTATCTAGCTTATCTTGGTAATTTGAATGGGGAGACATACATTCGATATTCTATTTTAACTCTTTGTCTGTTGAAAATCTGAGAAACGCAACGATTTACTGCTGACGCGAGTAAACTCGGGCGTTTAATTTTTTTGAATTAATTTCTAGCTCACATAATTAATCTCTTTCTTTAATATTTTTATTTAATACAAAATTCTTATCTTTGTAAAAAAAATTCTAAAAAAAAATTACAATTGTTTAGTCGTATAAACTTGAGTGTTTTTAATTTTGAAAAATTATAATTTTGAAAATCGGCAATGCCGCGATATTAAATACATAGCGGCGTGACGGACGGAGGATTAAATTTTCTAATTATTTTATTAAAAATTAATAATTAACTGACTAATAATTATATTTTTAATTTTAGGAAACGAGAAAAAGGAAGGGATTGAAAGACGGTCTCCCAGATTTGTCATCATACTTGGATAAATTGTAACCAATTTTGATTTTTTCACTCTATTTAAATATTGTATTTCAATTAAATGACAACGGATACAATCAACTCCGTACTGTCAATTTAAATTTGGTGGCTTTGTTTCAAGATACCGTTTGTTGAGATTTTAAAACGATGCGAAGAATTGGAACGATAAATTTAACAAAAAGTATTACAGGATTATCTTCGCTGAAAAAAATAAATAACAATATAAAAAAAAATAATTGTAGCCACTAATGAATTCTATAATATAAATCCTGTAATTTTTTACATAACTTTTTTTATAATTCAGCTTACATTATTAATTTTCGTAATGAACTTTTTTTCTTTCTTTATTTTTTCAAACGACTGAACGAATGAGATGAGATTTAAAAAGAGAAATACGATAAATGTATTCATGTTAAAGGCGTAAGCAAATACGACAAATATAAAGATCTTATAAAGAACAACAAAATTTTTTGCTTAACTTTTTTTAAACCCTTTCATATTCAAATTTCAATAATTAATTAAGGACATTCTCAGACAGTTCTCCCCCGCTTTTTAAAAATATTCAATTACTTTTAACTAATTAAAGCTAAACTAAAAGCCCTTATACCCGCTCACTTTTCATTGAAGTGAGATTATAAATCACTCAACATAAATTAATAAATAAAATGAAAAACCATATTTTTTTTTATAATTATTTTTTGAAGTTTCGAGTATTAGAATAAAATTTTAGTTTGAAGAATAATCTTGATAATTAATTATTATTAATTTTTTAAATAAGGTCCTTGAGTGCACCCATTGTCGCTCACTAAAAGTTGTCATGTACCATTACTCGATCAACACATAGCCCTATAGTCGCTCAAAGACAATATCAATTAAACTATCATAAGTTTATTGATTTGGACAAATAATTTATAAATTATACTACTTTATTCTTTCATAATATAAAATTTCATGAATTTTAAAAATGTATTTAATAAGAAATAGTTATAACAATTCTTAAAAAATTTGACCTAATCTAACGAATGAACGTTAAAGTAAAAAATGCCCGGCTGAGCGCGATTTTGAAAACAGTCATTTAATTCAAATTTATAATCTATTATAAAATAATTTGATACATGATATTTTACTATATTTAGATTCACAAATAATTATTTATCAATAATAATATTTTTAGTTGTAATTTTTTTTTATAAAAATTATAAAAAAACGCCTCAAACAGTCAAAGTGAGTGACGAATGGTACTGAGCGGGTATAGAGGCTTTTACCTTACTTGAAAATTCAATAAAAGTTGAATAAATTTTAGCCTACGAAATTTGGAAATTTGATTTATAAAATTTACTTTTAATTAACAACTGGAAGTAATTTTTTTTAAATTTACATCTCTGCCAAATTGTAACTTTGTTACCCTTTTTCCAATTATTGTTTCAATTCATGAAGAAAATTTTGGCACCATTATGTCAGTTAGTAATTGAAAATTTGAAAAAAGTGGGCGGTATTGTCTGAGAATGTTAATAAGGATTTAAATAAATAACAATATTTGATTAATGAAAATATATTTAAATGCTGATACTATATAAATCTTTTTCTTTTATGTTTTTATAAATACTGCTTAATTGTATACAATTAAATTTGACAATTCAATTATGCAGTCAATATATAAATAACTATAATCAATATATTTTAAATAAACCAACATATTTATAAACGCTCCAGCAGAGTCACTCCAATATTTTCAGTGTAACTTGATTTACTTTAATTAATTTTTTATTTATTTTTCTTATTCCAATTTAAACAAATAATTAAATTATCAGAAGATATGTACAAATAATTATAAAATATTTCGGTCGTTGAGATTATCATCATATCGTTGGCGATCTTCTACTGATACAATTACACTGTAGTAATTGTATTTTTGTAAATGCCAGCTAATGATTGGGCTGCAAGAAGAATAGTATCTCTGCGGGATACACCAGTAAGGGCATGATGCCATTCATTGAAATGAACCTTCAGCAAATAATTTAAAAAATTAACATTTTTGGTAATAATAATAAATGAAATAAATTTACCTGTAAATTAGTAGACATTAAATTTCCAATTGGTACAGCGAAACCTAACGGCTTCAGAGGATACGTATCAGGTGTTGATTCTTGAGCAGTTGTTACAAATTGACTTGGTACAGGTATCATTTGAGTGAACATCTGTAGACTCACACTATTTTTCGGGTCATCCAAAAGTATAACAGCCAACTCATACCATTTATCTTCGCCGATTTCAACCAAAAAACTTTGGACTGCAATAATTGGAATGTCTTTTGGAATATCAAGAGCATTGCGTGCGTATTTAATACGATGTTTTGCTCCATTAACTCCAGAGGCGAAGCCAACTGGCTGGGCAGGAATCGCTGATGTATCAACCGTCACACCTCTTTATAAAAAAAAAAAAAAAGTCATTAGTAATTTCAAATCTTCCAGGATATAGTCCTGCTAGTTATGACTTATCCATATTTGAATAATAATAATGATATCGTAATCAGGGTGGACACCAACCGGAAATGTCAGAGAATTTCGAAAAGTATCTGAGAATTAAATTGTGACAGTTCAAAATTTAAAAAATTTTCAATAATACACTAGTTATAAGAATCAAGGGATATTAAAAAAAATTCAAATTTTCAAGTGATTTTCAACAGATTGTAACTCGGAGGAAAATGGTCGTACGAAAAAAACAAAAAAGGCAAATTGTAACTTTAAGTGTCTAGTTTTCTGATTTGGTCTTTAAATTTTTTTATTATTCGGTTTCGGAGTAATCCTAAGAAAACTATCGAAAAATAAATTTACCAAATTTCGCGTGTCTTAAAAACGGCCTTAGAGCTTCAATTAATTTTTTTCGATAAATATGATTGATTTTTGATTGCTCCGGAACTGTGCGTAATAAAAATATTTAAAGACCAGATCAGAAAACTAGACACTTGAAGCTACAGTTTGACTTTTTATTTTTGTTGTACGACCATTTTTTTCAAGTTACAGACTGTTGAAAATCACTAAAAAATTTGAAATTTTTTTAGTATCCCTAAATTTTTGTAACCAGTGTATTTTGAATTTATTTGAATCATAAAATTTCTTATTGCCATTTTTTATGATTTCTCGCAAGATTTAATTATCAAATATAATTATTGAAAATGAAAATATAATAAAAACTTGGAATGTCTCGATGATACGAATAAAATTTCTAAATCAGGGAAAAACGTGAAAAACTTTACTGGAAAACCGGGTAATGTCAGCAACTTTTGAAATTATTTCTTTGTAGCCACCCTGGTAATGTTATAAAATAAAATTGAACAAATCTTGTATTTTTAAATTTGCCACGTTTTTTATTTATATTTTCTGGATTTTTAAAAAAATTACTGCCAGAATTTCTTAGCTGACCAGTTTTTGTAGTCTTTTAAAAAAGTCTGAATAAGCTTTATAAAAGATTATAAACATCGCAAATTAAAAATAAAATATTTGTTTAATTTTTTTTAAATTCATATGATAATATAACTTCTAGAGGTGTGCGAATAGTTCGAACTTACAAATTATTTGTATCAAATCGAATCGAACTTTCGAATAATTCTAAAATTTTTATCAGAGGTAAATAGAACTCAGACACGAATCTAAGAAAATATTATTTTTCATTACTTAAAAAATTAAGCTCTCCATTAAATAAAAATTGTATGTTTTAAAGCTGATCAAAATTTTTTTGATTTGAATCGAGTAATTTAAAAAGTTGCAAATAATTGAAAAATTTTCTTTTCAACGACTTAAAGTGCATATGGAAATACTCTAGCTCTAGTTCTAGCCAAGCGTTGCCATACAGCAAGAGCATCCTTAAAATTATAATATTAATAGTTTTTTTAATAATTCAAATTTTGTCAGAGGTGAATATATTTAGAGAGCTCAGACACGAATCTACGAAAAAATGACTTTTAGTAATTTTAAATACTAAGCTCTCCATTACATAAATAATTAAAAAAAATAGTTTTTATTGATTAAAAGAATTATATTCTTAACCAAACAAAAAAACAAAAATTGTATATTTGAAAGCTGATCAAAATTTTCTCAATTCGAATCGAGTAATTTGAAAAGTTACAAGTAATTTAAAAAATTTCGTATAACTCGAAAAGTTTCGAATTCGAAAAATTACTAATCATTTAAAAATATAAAAATTCGAATTATTCGATTTGCACACCCCTAAAAACTCCTTATTTTATCATCAGTAAATAATTAAAAATAAAAAGAAAAATCTTACGTAATCGTAGCTTTCCCAAATACCCCTTGAAAAGCTTCACGAATAGCGCTGACTTTGACTTCCTTATTAGATGCAACAACGATTTCGACATCACCACCTGAATCTAAAACCCACGTGTCTAATAATGTCCATACATACTTACGCACATTTACCAACATATTTTACATATTAATAAACTTTTATTTATTTATTTATTTATTTATTTAAAATAAAATTTAAAAAAATTTTAACGATTTTAAAATCGTGATTATCGACCGCTCGATTAAAAATGACAGAACTTTTTACTGCGAGTGTTTATAAAACTGACTGCTCTACTTAATCCCGAAATAGAACCATCTATAACTAGTTTATGAACAGAGAACATTTTCCTCAACAGCTGAGTATTCAAAAGTGACAACTTAGCTGTTTTTAATTAAATTTTTTGTTTTTTTTGTCAGAATAAAAAGAAATGAATCGTTAAATTTGAAACTTGAGATTCTCGCGACTGATTACTTACAAATAAACTCACGCATCTGTGGATCCAAAGTAGTTATCATTGAATTAACGCTGTTTTTGGCTTTTTCCGCAACTTTGCTAAGCACATTGCTATTAACAACATTATCTTTAACCCACGAAAATAATATTCCACCAACATTTCCAATATCTTGTGATTGATTGTCCGCTATGTGTACAGATTCAAATGGCTCTGGAGATTCATCTTGAGTTGGTTGACCTTGTGCTTGCGGTTGCTTTGTTTGTACTCCAAAATCACTTGAAGTTTCTCCAGTTTTTTCAACATTTTCGCTTTTAACGACAGTCTGTTCAGTTTCTTTTGGCGTATTCAATGGCAATTGTTGATTGGCAATAAAACTAGGCAGTGCAGATGGTGGTGCGACATTCGACAAAAGATTTCCTGCTGATGACGATCCACCTAAAGATGTTATTAACGAAACAGATGATGACAAACTGCTCGTTGAATCTAAAAAAATTATTTAAAATATTTGTTAAATAATTCCCATAGTCTAGTATAACTGATAAGCTTTTTTTGATAGCAGACAAATAAATTTCTACTGCAATGTAAATATTTACGTCATATTTAAATAACATAATATATAAGTTATCTAACCAGTTTTCGTGGTATCACCAGATATTGATACATCATCAAGACGTTTTTCTACAAATTCAAATGTTGATTCTCCGTTTGATTCATCCGTCATTTTTTAATTATTTTATTATATTTAAAATTATGTATAAAAACTTTATTTATATCCTTTGTTTATGAAATGTCGGATACACTTCAGTAAGAGAACGGGAATTTTGTCGAGGAAAATGACACATGACACGTGGCGCTAGTGGTTTAATTTTTTTTTATGTCATATACGCAATGGAAATTTAAAAAAAAAAACATGATACTGAAGTTAACAGACGATTGACAATTTTCGGATTTTTTTCAATAAATCAGTTACAAAAAAAAATCTAAAAATATGCACATGAAGAAAATTACAAAAACTATAAGTGCAATTTTTTTAAATATTTTTTTTTTACAATTTATTGTTTTGAAAACAAAATTCAAAAATTATTAGATGTCGGCTAACTTCAGTATTATAAAAAAACTCAATATTGTATTGTACAACTTTCAAATAATTATTAGCGATTTTAAATTAGCTAATTATTAATTTAATTAAATTGCGATAGCAAATATCGATAAATTCAAAATTTTTTTTATGATACTGAAGTAAGCCGACGTTTAATGATTTTTGGATTATTTTTCAAACGTTAAATTGCAAAAAAAAATATTTTAAAAAATTGCGAGCATAATTTTTTGATTTTCTACAAGTGTATATTTTTAGATTTTTATTTTTGTAATTGATTGGTTAAAAAAAAAAATAATAGAATAAGTCTGTTAACTTCAGGATCATATTTTTTTATGAGTGTGAATGTAGCAGACAATTGTCAATTTTTTAAATTTTATTATAAATCAATAGATTGTAAGTAGAGTAAAAATTAAAAAATGGATATTTAATTATTTGGAAAATAAGTACTAGTACTTTTTTAAATTTCATTATTTATCAACTAATCAATCAATTTATTTATTTAAAATTTATAAATTGTCTCATGTCTGCTACATTCACACTTACATTTTTTTTGTAACGTGGCATCTATTTATTTTTATTTCATTTTAAATAATTCTGACATAACAATCACTGGTAACAGTGTAATTATTTTTTTTTATTCGATTTATTTAGCCAAGATGATAAAATAAATAATTATTGAAACTGGGGTTTGAATTTAAAATTTACTTTTTATCTCCTTCTCCTACAATGCTGATTTTTTGAGCCGTGATTTTGGTATAGTAACAAAGTGTATGACATTCATTCATTTTTTTTTTTTTTTTTCTAGTCCTACACTCAAATTATATTAAATTTTCGTTTAATATTATTATAAACAATAGTAATAATAACTTATTGTTATAATGCCGAAAAAAAAGACAGGACAAAGAAAAAAAGCAGAGAAACAAAAATTACGACAAAAAGAAATTAGAACTGCTAAAGATCAAATAGATATCGCTAAATTCCCTTGCAATGCGGTTATGGTAAAATATATTTTCATAAATTTTAATATTTTATAATTGTTTAAGTTTAAAAAATAAAAAAATTTATTAATTAAAAAAAAAAATAATTTTTTTTTATAGGAATGTGATAAATGCAATAAAAAACAAAAAAATCGAGCATTTTGTTATTTCTGTTCAAGTGTACAGAGGTTACCAATGTGCGCTCATTGTGGAAAAATAAAATGTATGTTAAAAACTGGAGATTGTGTTGTTAAACATCCTGGAGTATTTATAACTGGTTTAGGAATGGTGGTATGTATTAATTAATTTAATTTTTAGGTAGATTTTGATTTTAATTTATACATCAAATATAATTATTATTTATCTATTGCAATGTACAATTACATTAATAACTATTTACATTTTTTCTTTAAATTTTTTTCTTCGATTCCTAACTTATTATCAACCTTTTTATTACTCTATTCTTACAACGACTTTTATTTATTGCACTCACTTCACCTACACCTCTGTCACAATTGTTTATCACCTCCTGCTTAGTTTTTACCTTAGTTGACCGCAATCCTCACACTGTCATTTACTCTCTCTTTCTGACTAGCTGAACGAACGTTTTGATATTCCTGATTAAAAACTCCGATTTAAACCGATTGAATCTGATTTAAACTCAATCGGATTTCTATCAGATTCAATCGGAACCAAACATTCAATCAGAATTATCCGGGAGCATTCCAAGTATCAATAAAATTTCAATTGGACTCAATCGGAAAATAATAATTTGTTTTCAATTATTTTTCGAATGAATCCGATTTAAATTTTTTAATCAGATTTAATTGGAAAATAATAATTTTTTTTCTGAATATGTTTTCTGAATATTTTTTCCATAAAACTCCTTGGCACTTGAAAACATACTTCAGGTTCTCTCATTTATTTCCACATAATCTACAAGTCTAATCACTGTAACGTATTGTCATAAAGATCTTTTTTGAATCAAGAATATATTTACTTTCAGTCGGAAATTTTTTTTTCTGTGCCGTTGTAAGTTGAGTTAGTGATTTTCATGTCCTCGTTTCTGTCTATTGCTGCCTTATATGACTCTAGCCTCTCATCAAAATTAAATCTAACGATTTTATTTTTATTTTAGGGAGCAATTTGTGATCATTGTGAAGCTTGGGTATGTCATGGTAGAAAATGTCTAACTGTTCATGCTTGTAGTTGTCCTCTGGTTGATGCTGTTTGCCAAGAATGTGAAAGAAGCGTTTGGGATCATGGTGGACGAATATTTAAATGTTCATTTTGCGATTGTTTTTTGTGTGAAGACGATCAATTTGAACATCAAGCTTCTTGTCAAGTCCTTGAAGCTGATAGTTATAAGTGTAATTATTATTATTATTATTATTATTAATTATTGTTGTCTTTACATTACTTGTGATTTTAAATTCTTATTTCAGGCCAATCTTGTAATAAATTAGGTCAATATTCTTGCTTGAGATGTAAGACATGTTATTGTGAAGATCATGTCCGAAGAAAAGGTTTTAAATATGAAAAGAATAAAGCTATTCCTTGTCCAAAATGCAGTTATGAAACATCACAAACTAAAGATCTTAGCATGTCTAGTAAGTCATATTTTAAAAATTAATTTTATTTATTAATTATCTTAATACAATAACATTAAATTGATTTTTTTAAATTAAAGCACGAAGCCATAAATTTGGAAGACAAAATCAAGCTGGAGCTTATGATTCTGATGAAGAAGGTGGTTATGGTACTTATGGAAACTACAGTTCAACACCAGCTTATGATGAAGATGAAGATGATGAGGATTACGATGATGGTGATGACGATGAAGACGATGATGATGATGATGATGAAGATGATGAAGACGATGATGAAGAAACGTCTACTGGTACAGACGACGATGATAATAAAAAATCCGCACAAGCGAATAAATAAACTGATTTAAATTTAAAAAAATAATTACCATACATAAAAAAATAAATTTGTATATTCTATGTAAATTCAATGCATTAACATAAAATATAATTCAAATAAAAATGTTGAAAAATCAACAAGTGCACATTTCAGTCGCTCATGATAGTTATTATTATTTTATTTTGTTATTATTACTTTGATTATTATTATTTTAATCATTTTATTACACTAATTATTATCTAACTTTTAATTTATTTATTTTATTTTTTATTTTTAGTTTCATTTTTTTCTTTCAGTGCAATTTTTATTATTTAAAATTTTTTTTGACTTCTCCGCCTTTTTTTTAGATGTCAATTTTTCTTTTTTACTTCCACTAGAACACAAGTACTACTGCCAGTAGTAGGTGGAAACAAAAAGATAATACAAATAGAAAAGAGTAGCTTAATTTTTCATGAATTACCGATTTTAAGTTTTTTATTAATTACAATTAAACAAAAAGGATTTAGATGATGATTTTCAATAGGGTTCTTGCGATAAAAGATACAAAGCTAATAAAAAAAAAATTAGGCCAATTTATTATATTTTTCGAAAGTTATTGTGTTACCAAAGATTCATACGTAACAACTGACAGCACTGGTTTCTCGGATTAAAATAATTCATTTTAAATCAATGGAAAAATGAATCGACTTAAAGGGGACCACTAGTGTAAAATGTTGAAAAATCAATTCATTTTTTTTTTTGCATATTTCGACAATCTATACCTTAAAAAATAACATACTACAATTTCTAGTGCATATTGAATAGTTTTTTTAAGTTACAGCCATCTGAAGAGCAGTCGCTTATCGGTTCTCGAAAATACATTTTTCAAAATTGCTGCATCTACAACTTAAAGGTAAATCATCTGATTGATTTGATTTAAATTGTAGCTTCTTTTGTATGTTTATACGTACCATGAACCTCCAGCTTTTCGATCAAATCAAAAATGTAATTTTGGTAGGCCAAAAACCATTAAATTTTCGCGCAAAATTTGAAATTTTTTTTAAAAACTCCATCTTGTTAAATTTCAATTTTTTTCTTAGCCCGAGGGTCATGCTACAGGAAATACCTTCTAGTTTAATAAACTTTTTAGTTATTTTTTTGAATTCATGTCCTTAAAACATTAAAACATTCCATGCAGTAGTTTCCTCTAAAAAAATTTCCAAAAATCATTGTTTTTTCAGACGGTCATAAATTAATTAAATTAATAAACTATCTTTGGACTGATATAAAATTCAACCCATTTTACAGTCATCAAGAAAGATTAAAGATGATTTAACCTCAGTGAATTAGTCGAAAAAATAATAATCGTAGGCACACAGCGCGTTCGCACTTGAGGTGCACAATAAAAATTTGAATTTTATTGCTAATACTTGAGTGTAAATGTAGGAGACATCAGACAAATTTAAAATTATTAATAAATAGAGTAAATAATTAATAAAATTAAATTTAAAAAAAATGCGCATTTAAAAAATTAAAAAATTAATAAGTGTATTTCTTATAAATATTATTGTTAAAATTAATTACTCTATTTATTTATAGTTTTAAATTTGTCTGGTCTGCTACATTCACACCCAAAAATACTTTACGTGAATATTAAACAGACAGCGCTGAAGTAAATTTAATGCCTAATTGACAGTTGATAAATTAGGAAACAGTGCTATATATTTCAATATGTAAATGATTTAGTGTTTATTCTGTACTCTGTTCTTGAAAAGAAGTAAAATTAGTCTTAATTTATCAAAGATCGAGATCGGGGGAATCGGGAGACATTGGCTCAGCATCATTATTTGTTTATTCAACGTCAAGGTAAATTACGTAACTTAATCTAGTGAACAATATAAAAAAAAAAAACAAAAACAAAACGCAAATAAAAGTGTCAGTGTCAATTTTGGTAAACTTTTTTTTTAACCTATTTTTTGACCTAGATAAATAAAAATAAAATTAAACCGTATGTACATGTATACATTACATCCTTTAAAATGTACACATGAAATTGTCCTGTCATATACTATGTGTCACTTTATTTTGTTTAATTTTTGACTTTTTTTAATTTTTTTCCATATAATTAATAATTACAGAACTCAGGTGTTGATTATCAGATAATGAATAATGAAAAATTAATGAATTATCATCAATAACTTTTTTGATAGTTATTTACAATTAATACGTGTCAAATTATACATTTTGTTGGATTAAAAATATAAAAAATAAATTTAAAAAAGCAAGGTTAGTGGTTTCACCATTGCAGTGAATTACTCTAGTGACTGAGTATCAACTGTGCTACGTCATTCAATATTTTTTTTATCTGCACAATTAAATACACAAATAAATTTTTCATCATCGTGCAATATAATATACAATACAACTTATATATGCTAATAAAGTGGCCTAATTGAAAGTCAAACGCAGTTAATAATAGTAGATTTAATTAATAACCATATGTATAACTATACACTCGATAAAAATTATATTTATCTGCTCGTAATCATAACATTGAATTCAATACTTATATGTGTATTAATTATTAAGTAATGAAATAAAAAAATTTTTGTTACAGATTTAATTCTATCACATTGGTTGGTGATTTTGCTTGAATTTATTTTATTCACTGCCACATTAAAAACATAACAGCTTGACAATGAGCTGTATAAGGTGCTGTTTGTATAATACAAGATCTCTAGTATCAGCGAATCATGTTACGAATCACGGTAAATTTTTTTTAAAAATAATAATGCTAGTAAAAAATTAATTAATTAGTTTAATAGTTTGAGAATAAATAAATTGGCTTTGTTTTTTAGTGCAAAAAATAGTACGAGTTGTAGCAGCAAGATCATTGTCGACGACTTGTGTATTGTCTAAAGCGCCTAGTGAACCAACACCACCTAATAAAGATATTGGCACTACAGCAGGTAGTGGAAATGGAAATGGCAAAGGAGGTGGAGGCGGTGGAGGGAAAAAAAATACATTAACATGCCCAAAGTGTGGGGATCCTTGTACACATGTTGAAACGTTCGTATGTAAGTTTAAATAAATACTTATATTATTGTTGAATAGCTTATCAAGTTTAAGTTTAAAGACCTAATACCCGATCAGGAACTAGTACTCGATCACATAGTAAAATTTAGTAAATAGACGTAAAGTAGAGATACCGTTTTTGGCTAATCTAGGGCCAGTTTGGACTCTTGAAAAATTCAAATAAAATATTGTACTTGAGGAACAGAATCTTTTCCGTTCACGTTAAAGGTGACTTAGGGGGTAGTTGGGGGTGGTCTGCAATTTTTGGCTGACATACTAGCACCTGTGCAAATCGTTTCAGAAATCTAGATCCAGTAGGTTTTTTACTTTTCATTTTGTTTTGTTATTTTCGTTCCACAAAAAATGTCCCGATTGTCAGGTACATTTAAAATGTGCAATGACATAATTACTTTTCTTGATTAATGGTCATAAATGGTACTTCTACTCTACAATTACTTGAGTGATCGGGTACTAGTTCCCTGATCAGGTACTGGGGTCTCTTCCTCACTTCAAAGAAGTAAATGTAAACGTACAGTAAACGTAAGTTTTGAAATATATATTTTAGGGTGGTCGTTAAAAATTAAATTTTTTCAGGCGCCTCATAAAAAGCTTCTTTTTAGTGAAAAAATAAGTGGGGAATTTGGTTTTTTCTTTTTAAGTAAAAAAAACACGTACCTTAGGATGATCAAAGTTCTTTTTTGGATACAATCGTGGTTTTTTTAAAATATCTCATGAAATATGCAGATTAAAGGAAAACATTATAGGAACAATTTTGTAGGAAATTCAATTCTAGACAAAAAAGGTCATGTTGATTTTTTTTATAAAATGTGTATTTATGGAGATATTTTGAAAAAACTTTTTTTAGATCTGATGAATTGAGCGTTTTAAGGATTACAAATGTTGAAAATAATATTTTTCTAAGTATATACAGTAGTATATGTAGAAAGTATGATGAGCAGTAATGATTGATATGTTACGAGTTACGAAGTTGTCTATATATAAAAAAAAATGTTATTTTCAACATTCTTAATCCTTTAAATGCTCAATTCATAAGATCTAAAAAAAAAATATTTTTAAAATATCTTCATAAATACACATTTTATAAAAAAAATGAGTATGACCTTTTTTGTCGAGAATTTAATTTTCTACAAAATTGTTCCTTTGATTTTTTCCATTAACCTGCATATTTCATGAGATATTTTTAAAAAACCGTGATTGTATCGAGAAATGAACTTTGATCGTCCTGAGACACGTGCTCTTTTTACTCAAAAAGAAAAAACCAAATTCTCCACTTATTTTTCCACTAAAAAAAAGCGTTTGATGGAGCAATTTATTTGTAAACATTATTGATAAATTTAAACTTACAATTAACTTTATATTTTATAATATAAATCACAAGAATTTGAAAATTTTAATTTAAATGGCAACAAGTTGTCTAAAAAAAACAAAAAAAATAATAAGATACATATGTTATATGTTTATATGTTTTGTTATCATATACAATTGATTTTATTTTTTTTGTTTTTAAGAGATAAAACTTTGTTTGCATTTATAAATTTGTTTTAAAGTACGTGACTAATTTGAATAAATATATCAGCGCTAAAATATATATATATATATATATATATATATATATATATATATATATATATATATATATATATATAATCAATAATATTATTTTTTATTTCATAAAAGCGTCAACGAGATTCGTAAAATGCGAAAAGTGTTCCCATTTCTTTGTGGTATTGTCAGAAATTGACTCAAAAAGAAGTCTTAAAGAAACATCAAGAGGTGATGACCCTAAACAAGGATTTTACAGGAAACCTCCACCACCTCCAAAAAAAGTAATAATTATTTTTGATATTAATAATTATCAAATTTATTAATTAACTTAATTTTATAATTTTTCAGATATTTGAATACTTGAACAAGCATGTGATAGGTCAAGAATACGCTAAAAAAGTTTTGAGCGTAGCAGTGTACAATCACTATAAACGTATTCACAATAATCTTCCACCTCAGAATTCGGTGCAAGCCGGCTCTAATCAAGTTGGACCCCAAGAACTCAACTATCCATTTACTCACAGAGGTCTTAAACCGCGTAAATAAAATTTTATTGTCCTTATAAATATTAAGAGCATTCTTACACAGTGCCACCTACTTTTTTTCAAATTTTCAATGACTTCTAACTGTCAGTCGTATTTAAATATAATTAATTAATTAAACAAATTGAAGCATTAATTAAAAAGACAACAATTTTGCTAAGATATACATTTTTTTATTCTCAAATATATTTTGTTATCTTTATAAGCCCAAGTAAAACACTTGGCTTTGTGACATTTATAATACAGCAGTTTTGAGACTGTTTTTTGACCCATCGATAAGGTACCAAAATATTGACAAAGTAATAAAAAATTTATGTCACTGAAAAAATATCTGTTTAACAGACTTGACACAAGTGATGACAAAAAGTAAATTACATCAATTATCAAATTTATCATTTAAACGATTTTTTAATTTAAATTATTTTTTTGGAGCGAAAAAAGAACACAAATTTCCTATGACTCCAAGGACCAACATCTGTATATCTTATTTATTTAAGAAAACCTGGATGTGGGACGAAAAAAATGTGTCTTGTCTTTTTAAAAGACATCTTAAAGTTGTTTCTGTGCTTCTTGGGAACGTACTAACTCTGGTGATGTATATTCGAATTTCATCCACACCGATAGTAAACTAATTTGTTTTCTTTCAAGTAGCAGAGAGATAACTTTAAGATGTCACAGGTATCTTTTAAAAGGATAAGACAAATTTATTTTGGTCTCAAAGCTAAGTTTTTTTATTAAAATAAATATACAGTGTTGTTCTTAGGAGTCATAGGAAATTTGTGTAACTGTGAGGATCGAAAAAATAGGTGATTTTCGGAAATTTTTTTGACTGGGATAATAAAGAATTTGAAAAAAAATGGCGACAAATTAAAAATTTTTTCGTTTTTTTTTCTCATTTTTTTTGGATTCAAACAGCCTTAAAAAATTTTAAAAATCAAAATTTTAAAAATCTTCTACGTGCGACTTTAGCTACTGAATAGACGAATACGGGGGGTTGGGGGAGTTGCGAATTAGTTCATATTTATGCAAATTACAGATGAAACCAGTTCAAAAAAAGTAGTTTCGAGAAAAACGTGCGTTTAAAGTTTTTAGTTAATGCAAAGATCAGTTGACGCGTTATCACAAAAATGACTACAACTCGAAAAATATTCGGAATTTTCATATAATATTCTAGATACATATTTTTTATTATATAAACTTTGATTTGCTGTTTAACGAAATTTTTTAGATAAATTTAAGCCGAAATTTTTTTTTTTCAATTAATGCTTTAATTTTTTAAATTAATTAACAAAATTTTAATATGATTACGGCAGTTCAAGTTCATTGAATATTTTTAAGAGGCGGGAGGGCACCGTCTAAGAATGACCTTGATCTAAAATAATAATAATTTTAATATCATTGCACTACTGAATGTTTATAAACAGAAGTTAAAAAAAATAAATATTTCAAATATAAAAAGTACAATGCAATTATTAATATTACAGATTTACTTCACGTGTCGAGCTTGGGAAATCCATTGAGTGTTGGTCTTCAACACCCGCCTGGTAGTACTGATCAACAAAAAGTCAGTGGTAACCAATCGGTCCCTGGTTCAGATATTTTAGACAGCACTCAACATCAATTGAAATTAGAGAAGAGTAATATTCTTCTATTAGGCCCTACTGGGTCAGGAAAAACTCTGTTAGCTCAAACAATAGCTCAGTGTTTGGATGTACCCTTTGCTATTTGCGATTGTACGACTCTCACTCAAGCTGGATATGTCGGTGAAGACATCGAGAGTGTAATAGCTAAATTACTTCAAGATGCAAACTATATTGTCGAAAGAGCTCAAATGGGTATTGTATTTTTGGACGAGGTTGATAAAATTGGCGCAGTACCCGGAATCCATCAGTTACGTGACGTAGGTGGTGAAGGTGTACAACAGGGTATGCTAAAAATGTTGGAAGGTACTATCGTCAATGTACCGGAAAGAAATAGTTCACGTAAATTACGTGGTGATACATTACAAGTTGACACAACAAATATTCTGTTTGTTGCGTCCGGAGCTTACAATGGCCTTGACAGGCTCGTGTCGCGACGTAAAAATGAAAAATATCTTGGTTTTGGTGCTGCACCAGCAACTGAAAATCCTGGTAGACGAGCAGCATCATTAGCTGATGTTGCCAATATGTCACCATCAACTGAAGATGATAATAAAGAAAAAGATATTTTGCTAAGACAAGTTGAAGCACGAGATCTTATTGATTTTGGAATGATTCCTGAGTTTGTTGGAAGGTTTCCTATTTTGGTGCCTTTCCATACGCTTGACAGAAAAATGCTCGTAAGAATTTTAACTGAACCCAGCAATGCCATGGTCCCACAGTATCAAATGCTGTTTTCAATGGACAAGGTTTTTCATTTTTTATTTTAGGGGCCGTTCGTAAAATATATTCGCGTTTATAGGGGAGGAAGGGGCGTCGCTTATTGTGATAAGGGGGGTCGTGAGATCTAAGGAAACGTGACGTTCGCAGCTCGTTAAACAATCTTGCAAATTTTTCTCGAGGTTTTTAAAAAAAATTTTTTTTTGTTACGATAGAAAGTCATTCGTTTCATATTTGTAAATATATAAATACACAATTATATATTTATATTTTTTAAATATTATATTATACATATTAGGGTGGCCCAAAAAAAACCGACTATTTTTTTTGCGAGTCTCTTATGAAAATTTGTTGGTTTACGGTGTTTTAAGAAGCTTCAAAAATCAGCTCGATAAAAAATTTTCAAGAAGTCGCTCACGAATTTTGAAAATATTAAAAATGATCGAAATTTGAATTTTTATTTCAAATTTTTTTCTTTTTTGTGACAGCAATAGTTTATACTTGTGAAATCATGACTGCGCTGAAAATTTAAGCCCAAAATTTAAATATTTAAACCTCGCTCAAGAATTTCGAATGTTTCCGAGTGTTGCCTTTTGAACGTTTTCGAGCGACCCTTGAATATTAATACAGTGGACTCTCGATAACTCGAACCTTGTTAAGTCGAAATTCTTAGTAACTCGAAAAAAATTTGTATTCCCTTCCGCTGAACTCTTAAATACGCGATATCTCGAATTATTTAGACTTTGTAACTCGAACTTAATATCGTTTCCCTTCCAGTATCAATAAGGCATATTTATACTCTATAACTCGAATTTTAAAAGTGAAACTCTATAAGTTGAAGTTAGTAAAATAAAAAAACATTTTTCTCCAAACTGTCCAAGCTTATAGCAATCAAATTTAAATGCCTATAGGAATGTTTCGATGCTTCTTATATTCTTGTTTGTAATGTATATTTTCTCTCTAAGTTATTTTCTTGCAAAGTTGCTGACTATTAATCAGTTCGTATCTAGATATCATGAGTGCTAAACAAAAATTAACAACTTGCTTTATTACTTTATGCTTTATATAACAGAAATCAATTGTTTTCTTAATTTTTGGTCTAATCTACTTGCAAATTTCGAACATCTTGTTAAGTCGAAAACTCGTTAACTCACGTTTTTATCACTTCCCTTGAAGTTCAAATTATCAAGAGTCCACTGTATATAAAAAATATATAAAAACATTTCTATGCATATATTTTCTCATAATGGGAGGGGGGTCTATCATTTGTGACGTAATATTGATAGGGGGTTCGCAGAAAATGTGACAGCGTGAGGAAGGGAGGGGGGTCTAAGAAGATAAAATTTTGCGTGACGTATTTTATGAACGGCCTGTTGTTGATAAAAAAAAATGAATATGAAATTAATGTTTATATTTTACTTTTCTCAAGGTTGATTTAACATTTACAAATGAAGCTCTTGATGCAATAGCGGCACTTGCAATGGATAGAAAAACAGGAGCAAGAGGACTTCGTGCTATCATGGAGTCACTTTTACTAGAGCCAATGTTTGATGTACCCGGTAGTGATGTTTTGAGTGTACACGTTACTGAAGCATCTGTTGGTGGTAAAGATAAGCCTCAATATGTAAGAAGAGGTGACTCAACAACTGAAGAAGACCCTCAACAACAAGAACAACAAGCACAGCATGTGAATAATTGAAATTTACAGTAAGAGGTGTAATGCCTCTTGTTAAATATTTTTTTTTTTTTTTTAATTAAATAAAGATATTTAAGAAATTGTGCGCGTAATTATCGAAATAAAATTTTAATTTCTAAATAAAAAATTATATTATAAGAATTTTTGACGCAAATTCAAGCTTTGCGTATTCCCGGTGTATTTATATATATCATTTATATATTTAATTTTAATGGAGACCAATTATATATTTTTTTTTTTTTTATTATTATTATTAATTGGTATTATTAATAAAAATTAATAAAAAATTATTTGTACACGCGTCTAGATAAATGATAATTATTTGTAATATATTGTAAATAGCAATAGAATCATAATAGAATTTTAAAGAAAGTATATAAAAAAAATATTTCCATAATGTCATCTAAATTCAATTATTTCTTTTAATTTTAAGGCTATTCTCGGATACTCATAAAAAAAAATTCTGAAAAGATTCCACGTGTCAAAATTTTTTGGAATTTTTTTTACACTGCAGTGCCCCCACTTTTTAAAAAATTTTCAATGACTTTCAACTGTCGTAAACGTATCAAAATTTTATCAATTAATAAAAATAAAAATTTAAAATTAATTGAAAAAAAGAAAACGCAATTTCAATTTCGCTGATATAAATTTCTAAAAAAATTACTTGGTATTGTTATCAATAGTCAATTATAATTTGAATTTTAAAATTTCATTGACTAAAATTTACTCAACAAATTTCGTTTAACTCCTAATTGATAACTGTATTTTTTTTATTTTCTATACCTCGGCGAAATTTTCCTTTTTTAATTAATCCTTCAATTTTTTAAAATTAAGATAAAATTTTTATCACGGTATGATGTTGAGTCATATTACATATTTTTAAAAAGTAGGGGAGTTTTAAAAACTGTCTGAGAATGCTTTTAATTTAATTTAAATATAAAGTGACTTGAATTCAAAAATTATATAAATTTAAAATATAAAAAAAAATATAAAATGTATAAATAAGATAAAAGAATTATCCAACATTTTTTTTCTTTGTCGAAAAAAATTAAAAAAAATTGATGTCAAAAAATTAGAAATAGTAGACGTGTTACTTATTATATATATATATAGAATATATATGATTATATTTGAAGTTTCACTGTGATATTAAATACAAGGAAGTTATCTTTTATTTCAATCATCAGAACCGACTAAAAAAATTATTTAATAAATGAAATTTCTAATAGGTATATAAAGAAATATAAAACTACATAACTTTAAGATATTTTAGCTATAAAAAATTATCTCCTCGTCTACTTGTTTTTATTATAGACAATTTTTATGTATGATCGTATATTTATAACAAATAAATATTCAAAAAATTACAATATAACGAAAAAAAAAAGTGGATTCAAAATTTGTTCCATTGTTTGTCTGATAATTAATAAATAAAAATTTAATTACACTGACTAGAGGTATTTACGTGTTTCTTAATTAAAAGTTTATACAATAAATATCACTTCTATTATCGATTTATTATCATCATAAAAATCTTAAAGTAATAATTATTGTTCCTCTTTTTACAATTATTTCAATTTTTTACTTAAAATAAAAAATAAATTTCAAAAAAATCTCATCTTTAATCGCCATGACAAAAAATCAAATATAATTAATTAATCAATAAATCTATACACAATATTTTCTATAAAATAAATTAATTAACCTTCATTGTAATAAATATTTTGTTGTGTTTTAACTACTTTAGGTTTTGTTTTCAATATCGTACCAATTTCCGTGAGAATATATTTAGTCGCTTTTAATACTAAAAAATGTATACCAAATTGTAATACAAGAGCACCAAAACCTTTGTACAGACCTAATGTACCTTCAGTACTAACAATCGTACGATAACAATCAATAGCTCCACTGTATCCCGTCAAAAGTGGCATAACACTTCGTCCATTATCAAGATTATCAATGATAGTTCGAGTGCCTTGGAGATGAAGCCGATGAACAACAGTCTCAAGTGGGTAAAATAACACATCTGCTGCGCACATTGATATTAATGTTGAATGTAATTCAATGTCTTGCATCACTCCTTCAGATAAATCTCGACTATAAGCTCCCTAAAAAAATTTTTATTTTAATTTATGAGACTTTGTTTTATTAAAATTTGTCTTGGAGATATTTTGCAAAAAATCGCATTTTATTACGTTACAAACTTCGACACTAAAATCAGGTCAAACTTAAATGTGTTAGATTCTAATTTTAAGAAGTGTAAAAAATATTTAAAGTTTTCAATAATTTTTATCGTGTTTCTATCATGGAAACTTGTAACAAATTAAAGAAACTTAAAAATCTTCAAAAGATCTAAAGAACGGTTGACCCTGTGGACCAACCCCAAATTTTCCCGCTATTTTTGAACTCAGCAATTGATAATACTGGTTCATAACTGGGACTTTACAATTCATAATTCATCAAGGACACGAACTGTCAAAATTTTTATAAATAATAATCAACAAATTGTAAAATAAAGAATAAACTTACAGTCCTTTCTTGTGAATGTCTATCTCTCAGACACATTATCCGACTAGCAACACTTCTTACAATCAATGAAAATAAGTATTTAGCAACTCCATAAGCAACATGTGGAGCAAGAAGTGCATAAATTGGAATAATTCTGCCTTTGGTTCCTACTTCTAATAGTCTGATAGCTCCATCACGAAACACATCAAGTATTCCAGGTTTTTCAGAAGCTATTTCTGACTGCACAGTCTCAACTAAAGATGCTGAGTAAAATGGAGCAACTATTCCAATCGAAACACTAAAATTTTTAATTATTGTATAACATGGATAGTATATAAACTTATAGGCAATAGTAAATAAATAAAATATGGTATAATAACCATTTGAGAAGTAAATGTTGTCCAAAAGCTTTTATAGAACTTTCACTGTTAATTTCTCTGTAAATTAAATAGTAAATAAATTAAAAATTAATGCTTATTATATTTGTTATAAGTTTTTTATAGTCAGTAATTACTTCGGCCAAGGGGTAATTTTAGAAATAACATCTTCAACAGCTAATGTTAAACCTCGTACTAATAACACTGAACCAATACCTTTCCAGAGTGTGCTCAGACCTTGAGTTTGATGTAATCTTATTATCACCGGTATCAATGTTATGGGCACTAAATGATAGGTTGATGCTCGCGGATTAACTTGACATTGTCTTCTTAAAACAATGAACGGATGAATCAAAAGATTCTCTGTTATTAAGCTTACTATCCCACAGCCAATTCCTACAGACTTTTTAACTGCAAAGTCTAAAAAAAAGTAATTAAATAATACCTAACAATTCATGGATTGAAGAGATGCAGGGTAAGGTGCAGGCTAAGGTGTGGAAATGTAGGTAGAGCAGGAAAAAAAGGTTATAGTGATTGGACTTGCAGATTATGTGGGAATGAAGAAGAGAACCTGGAGCATAATTTTAAGTCCCGAGAAGTTTTATGGAAAACAAGAAAGGAAGTGAAAGAGTACATTAAAGGGTAAAGAGGTGATTTAGTAGAAGTTGAACTCGAATACAAGTTACCGGACACTGAGAGGAAATCCGATCAAGAAGATATGCGAGTATCTCTGATTAAAAACTCCGGTTGAATTTGATTGGAAAATTCTAATCGGAAAGTTTGGAATCAATCCGATTCAAAGCTACCCTGATTAAAAACTTTGTTTGAACCTGACTGGAAAATTCTAATCAGATTTTATCGGAAATTACTGATTGATTTTCAATAAATTTTAATCGGAAAGTTTCGAATGAATCCGATTGAAAGATAATCAGAAATCGGAGTTATTCAGAAAAAAAATTATTATTTTCCAATTGAATCTGATTAAAAAATTTTAATCGGATTCATTCGAAAAATAATTGAAAACAAATTATTATTTTCCGATTAAGTCCAATTGAAATTCAATTTGATATTTGGAATGCTCCCGGATAATTCTGATTGAATGTTTGGTTCCGATTGAATCTGATAGAAATCCGATTGAGTTTAAATCAGATTCAATCGGTTTAAATCAGAGTTTTTAATCAGAAATATCAAAACGTTCGTGCAGCTAGTCAAAAAGAGAGAGTAAATGACAGTGTGAGGATTGCGGTCAACTAAGATAAAAACTAAGTAGGAGGTGATAAACAATTGTGACAAAGGTGTAGGTGAAGTGAGTGCAATAAATAAAAGTCGTTGTAAAAATATAGTAATAAAAAGGTTGATAATAAGTTAGGAATCGAAGAAAAAAATTTAAAGAAAAAATGTAAATAGTTATTAATGTAACTGTACATTTTAATAGAAATAAATAATAAATAGTGCCTGACAATTAATAATTGTTAGTTATACAATTAATAAAATGTATAGATAGGTTGCGGCTTAATAATAATAAATGAAATATAGATATAAGAATAAAAAAAAAGAACCTTGTTATGACCTTACCATTGTCAGCTGATAAATCTTCTGATAGAAGTGGTAATGATTGTTCTAGTGGTAATGGTCTCAACATACCACGATTATAATATTTATCCGGATCATCTTCAAATTGTCTGTGATCTAGTGATCTACCCCTGTAAACTTGATCATAACCTGCCATACCTGCCATTTTATTGATGATGTCAAAATTGACTTGGATTTAAATAATTTATTTGAATGATACATTGACTGTCAAGTCAAATTTTTTATTTATTTACTACTGTCACACTATTGTAATTTATTTTACGTTTTGCCAAATATTTTTACGCCATTGAAAATGCTGTTACTGTATCAATAACATTTTCAATGCCACTCAATGTTCATGCCTATATCTATATACACACAGTCGACAATATTTATATTGTTTTGAAAATGAATTAGAGATGGCGCAATTTACAATCAGCGCCATGTATTGATACCCTACCTGGATACAAACGTTTTGTATACTTATATATTCTTAGGTCTAAGTCCTCGAGTAATCCTGAGTAATCCCATATCCGACCAACTTTTCGTCAAATTCAATTTCTAAGCCAATTCAAATTCACTTAAATCCAATTTAAATTAAAATGTCGGCATCGGGACGAATCTTAGGTTCGAAAGACCTCAAACTTTTATTTTATATTTTGTAGTTTCTAATAATTTGTTTGTCAAAAATATTTACATTGTAAAAAAAAAAAAAGTTAGAGTTTTTTCAATCAATTATAATAAATTTTGAATTTAACTATCCTTTTCGAAATTAGTTTTTCCCTTTTTTGTATTTTCCGTTGTTGTTCTCAAGATACTTAATATACATGAGCTTTCAACTCTCAACTTTCTTCACAGACTACGAAAACTATCGAACCATTAAATCCTCTCAAATTGGTTGCAAACAGAGAGTCGGAAATTTGTCATCTATATAATTTTGTCTCCATAATAGAAAATATCCGAAAGCCATTGCACTCCTTCCCTAAAAAAAAAAAAAATTATATTATTATTATTTGAAATTTTTTATCATGTGAAATTTGTGTTTTTGACAAGTTTTTGACAGGTATCTATCTATCTATTTATCTGCTCGAATATGCTCGAAAGTGTTCCGAAAGTATCCGAAAGTGCATCGAAAGTGCTCCGAAAGACACTTCCCAGACACTTATAGGCGAAATTTTTAAATCAGGAATCTCTATTGCCTTGCTATTTTAATGCGTCCTCCGGTACCCTTGCTTGCATATCTTTTTTCTGCACAATCAAGGATGGACTGCAGCAGCTATATATTCTAATGAATTTTATCTCATTTCTTCGAAGTATATATATCCGAAAAAAAATTCAAAGCTATTGTAGATAAAGGAAATGTTGAAAATCGATTTATTTTTCCCTCTGATGGGAATACGATTATACTTTTTTCGATAACTTCAGTGCATTTAGTATATAAATTAGATAAGACAAGATGAGTACATAAAACAAGTACGGATAACTTCTTCCTCTTCGTAATGGCGTCTGTGTGACTAGCCAATGTCAGCTCGGGAGATCCGCAATTTAATCACTTTAACTCCGATTTCCCTCCTCAACTCTTTTATTCTTTTTCTCTCTCTTACTGATATTCAGTTTTGTCTTATACAACCATGTGTGGATACAGCTAAGTCATAATAGAGAAACAATTTTTTATTTACTTGTAGTAATTAACAAATAAACTCAAAAAGTAATTTAAATAATTATGTTAAAATCCAGATAATTTTATTATTTCTTATAAAATAAAAGCAATTGATTTTAATTCATTAAAATTTTTATAAATTTAATAATTAGGATATACCTTAATGATAAATAGAAGTCATTTAATATACATATATTCGGAGTATTTAATAGTATCATATGTTTTAACTATAAAATGATTAAGAAATTCAATATTTTATTCAATTAAAAAGTTATAAAACGGCCATACGATATCATTGATTGTAAGGCAGCCATTTTAAATATAGATGTACATTAGAGTGATCCAAAAAAAAAATTTTTCTTTCTTATAGTCTCAAAAGTCTTAGGTATAAAAAAAATCCTCCCAAAAGAGCAGCTTGATATCTCAATTCTTCAAGAAGCTCAATAAATTTTTATTTTCCCATTTAAATAACAAGAAAAAAAATTTTTTCTGTATTTTCTATCAATTATTCTTATAGGAAATTTAATTCTCTACAAAAAAGTATTGAAATAGTTTTTTCCTAATTCCAACGGTTAAAAAGTCATTGAGCTTTGAGTACTCGTTACTAAGAAAATTTGAAAGAAGATAGTTTTAAAGCAACTCTTTAATGGAATTCACACCATTACGAGATAATTTATTTAATTTTTATAGATTTGAAATAATTTTCAACTTTTTGAGAACTTGCATGTATTTATTTCGATGGATACTGAATTTAATTTTCTTCAAATCTGATTAAATTTACTTTTATTGCGAATATTTAAAGCTCAATAACTTTTTACCCGTTAGGATTACGAAAAAACTAATTCAGTACTTTTTTGTAGAGAATTAAATTTCCTACAAGAATAATTAATGGAAAATTAAAAAAAAAATTTTTTTCGTAGTTTTACCGGATGAAAACGTAAAAAAATGTTTTTTTACGTGTTATTTAAATGGGAAAATAAAAATTTATTGAGCGTTTTGAAGAATTGAGACATCAAGCTGCGCTTTGGCGGGAATTTTTTCAGGTACAAATATAAATAATATGTTTTTCAATTTAATAAACCCATAAATACTAAATTTTTCAAATGCAATAATATTATTTACCGAAGATTCGAAAAAATTTCGAACTATTCGATATTCGACTCGAATATCGAATCGAATTTAACTATTCCATTTGAACAAGATTCGTACACCCCTATTTTTTACTCTATACTTACATTTTGTTTATTTATTCTAAAATTTAAAAAATTGAAAATTGTCTGTTACATTCACACTCATAAATATGTAACAGGTTTGCTAAAAATATTAAACAGTAGTAAAAATATGTGTAAATATTTACATATGTAGCAGACAAAAGACAATTTCTAAATTACATATAAAAGAATTAAACAATTAAATTGATAAAATAAAAAAATGCGAGTACGGATTTTAGAATTTTCTCAGTCTATTTTGTAATTTTTTTGTTAAAAAAATTTTATTTTATTTTTTTACTAATTGTCAGATGTCTTTCAACTTTACTGTTATAATAAAAAGACTAAAATCCTCATAATTTTGCTTTTTTTTATACTTTATAATTTTTTTTTTTAAATATTAATCATTAATATAAGTTTAATTTTTATTAGTAAATTACAAATTATAGAAAAAAATTTTATGAACAAATACAAAGACTTAAAAAACCCTGTAGATTTAAAAATTCTTTTTGTATTAATATTTAATTTATTTATTTAACAATATAAACATTATTAGTTATCTATTGTTTTGATTTTATTGAATGGGAATGTTGCTGACAAATGGCAATTTTATAAATTTTTGAACAAATAAATAAAATCTTAGCAGAATAATAATTTTAAAATACATGTTTAGATAACTAACAATTAATTAATTAATTTATTTAAAATTTATAAAATGTCTCACATTTTCTAAATTTACATTCATATTTCATTATCACAATCAATTATTTTTATTTACTCCCACCCAAATATTTCAATATTAAATTTAAAATAATGATTTTAACTTCATTTAATTAGTGCATTTAATTTGCATCTCGGTGGATAATATGCAGTAGATACTTTTTTAATATAAAAGCTCAATTTAAAGTATATAATGTAAACAATAGAATGGTATCAAAATTATTTCCGTAAGCAATCAATTTCAGTAATAAATTAGATAGGCATTAACAATGTTTACAATAATGATATAATAAGCAATTGATAAATCGGTATCCAAACTGATACCTTTCCTTGGACGAGGACAACTACAATAAAATTATCATCAATGACGTTTTATTTTTTATTTATTAAGACTTTATCAAGTAACTTAAAATGTCAGATTGTATATCAAACAAAATGAATGTACATGCAGTTATGAAGGATAAACAAAAAATTGGTAAATTGGTCACCCCTCTTTACATCTCAGCCTCAAACATATCAGTCAAAAAATATATCCATGTAAAAATATTAGATATTTCGAACTCATATTGTACATGAGATTTGTTTTTGTCCGAGACGTCCTTTCTGAGATAAAATCAGGGAGAGCCGTAATTTTAATTAAATCTTGTAATAATTACGAATATTACAATTTTTGAGCTCCCTCATTTTATCTCAGAACTGACGTTATTAAAATCACACAATAATATAAAACATCAATTGTAAAAAATTAAATACTAAAATTATCAGCATGGAAATTTCATACAATGGACCAACTCATGGAATTCTTGAATTATTTTAGGTCTAAATCATACGGCAATTCAATATAATCATTATCTATCCATTCATTGTCATTAGTTGTAATATTAGTTGGAAAGTTTTTAGACAATGGTAAACCGTCAATACCCAAACTCAGATACTTAATTAATTCATCCGGAATTTTATAGTTATCAGGTCGTGCATTTTGCGGTCCCAAGTTATTGAAATTAGTAACATTTCGTCTCAAAGCGTCTTTAGCAAATCTAAAATCACTGGGCAAACAATGATGTTGAAGACAAAAATAATCTTGATTATTTTCATGGTGACACCATGTACCGTCAGGGAAATATGGATCCACACCAAGATCATTTAATTCAATACGTGGTGTATAATAAGAGGCAATATCTTTTCGTCGGCAGAAAATAGCACATGACATCCAGGGTCTTCCTATTTCATGAGGAGCTTGTAAACCAGTACCATCTTTATCTAATTCTGGTAAATGCTCGCTAAATTCTTTACACTTAATTGTTGCAAACTCTTCGATGGTAATACGTTTCTTACATAATTTTTCATCGTTACAAATCATTACATCGTAAGAAGGACCTTTACAGTCTTCATTAAATTGTTCTTTTGTATCTTGATTATTATTACAAACTCTACGTCTTATTTTTGATCCTTTAGACTTTTTAATACAGCCACTGACACAAGAGAATTCTTTCCATTTACTCCAACCACCATTGCCTTTAGCTCCAGAAAGTGGTTTTAAAAAATGCAAAGATGGTAAACATTCACCACCACGGCATTCTTTACCCTGTTCACAAACTGTTCCCTCTAATGCTGGACCAGCAAAGTAATAACCACTGCGATGTGGACTTTTACATGACAATGACTGACAAGCATTTGTCAGTGAAACAGCATCAGCATCTTTATCTCTTAATAATAATTCACACTGTCTTTTAGCAGTCCAAGTACGTCCGGGTAATGTAAGAAATTTGGAATGATCTAAAGTTTTGTCAAATTTATTTAAATTTTTATCAAGAAGACAGGGTTTTGTTCGTGGTAAATCAAGAGCTACTTCTCGGCTGCATGAAGACCAAATTGTTTCTCCTTGTGTACCACGGCTTGGTGACATGATGTAGCCATCACGAGAACAAGAGTTACCTGTTGAATCATGATGCATTCCTAAGCTAAAAAAATAAATAAATAATTAATAATCTATATTATTAAGAGAATAAGGAAAAGTTTTTTTCAGCCATATTTATGATATAATTAGTTAATTTTTGTAGCTTGGGTATTGTTAAAAAGATCTTGACTTGAATCTGTGCCTTTTCATGATTTAAACTCTTTTTTAATGATGCCAAGTATTGATATAAATAAATTTATCTATTATTCGAAATTCATTTAAATTACGCGCGAAATAAAAGAAGATTGTATTTTTTTTTTGTAAATAAATTAAGAACATGCTCAGCATTTCAGTACATTTCTGTTCGAACCACTGAGCCGAGGGCAATATGACCCGGTACAAATTAATATTGCCGATTATTCGAAAATTTACTCTAGAAGAGAAAGATGTAAATGCGCGTTTTTTTAGTATTCTCAAATATATTTTGTTACCTCTATAAGGGTTTACATAGTTTTGAAATTTTAAATTAAACCGCCACGTCAGTTGTTAAAATTCCCAAGTAGCAGACTTTGCTTTATGATCTATAAGATCTATAAAAAGTTTTGAGTTATAAAAGTTTTTTGACTTATCGATAAAGCATCAAAATGATGATAAAACAATCAGAAATTCAGATCTCCGAAAAAATATCTGCTTAAAAGACTTGACACAAGTGACGATAAAAAGTAAATTACTAATAAGTCATGTAAACAATTTTTTTAAGTCGGGAAAAAGGAGACGAATTTTCTATGACTGAGATTGCAAATTTTTCTTTTCTTTTTCAAAGACATTTTTATGACATCTTAAAGTTGTCTCTGTGCTACTTGGAATAGACAACAGTCTTTGATAAACTCTCAAAATTTAAAAAGTTTTTTTTTTATCTTTATCGTAATTGAGAAGTTTTAAAAAATATAACTGGACGTAGTCTTAGACGATTTATAAAAAAATTTGAGTGTTTGAAGATTTGTTTTAAGAATCCCTTGGTTATACAATTATCGAAATCAATAAGTTTGTGAATGAATGACAAGATATGTCTCATTGAACTTGAATGATAATAAAAATTGTGGAATGAACGTGGGTTAAATCCGGAGTGAATGTAAAGCGGGTGACTGTATGTTGAAGTAAAATTCACTCCGAAGGAGAGTTTATTTTAATTATTCATCTAGATCACACCCAGAATATATAAACATCTAAAATTTCTCACGGGTATTATGAATAAATTGATTGATTATTTAATCAAACATTAATTTTTTGAACGACGTTTCGTCACTTTATTATTGATTTTTTCAAGTTCTCAAATTTGTTGATTAGTCAAATTTGAAACGTCGTTTAGGTCGTTGTCCATAATACCTATGAAAAATTTTAGATATTTATTTTAATATTGAAATTTCAAATCGGAGTGAATGCGAATTTAAATAAAAGTCAAATCACTCCGCTAGAAAAACAAACTCCCTATTTATTTCGTATGCGGAGTGATTATTTTCTAAATCCCCAAAACTCCGAGTCAATTCGAATTTAAATAAAATTCATAATTACTCCCACATCATTCCCGATTTTGAACAAAGCGCAAAATATCAGAGTTTATTGCCCTTATTAAGGGGATACGCTACCGGACCTTTTTTTTCACACTCAGAAAAATAAACGGGACTATTTTTGTTACACTCGTAAAGTAAATGAGAATTTTTAAAAAAATTTTCTCGGAGACGAATTAGAATTTTTGAAAATACGAAATTTCTAGCCCTTTGTTAAGGTTTTACAAAACGCTAAAGACTCTGTATTTTAGGTTTTCAGTGTTGGTCAGTGAATTAAATTGATTTGAAAATCGGTTACCGTTACCCCTTAAAAGGAGCGATTTAAAAAGATTAGAAAAAAAAATTTTAAATACTTTTTAATGCTTTTGAATACTTTGGAATCGCCCTTCTTATGGGCATTTAACATTGCAAATTGTTTTAAATCGCTTCTTTTAATAAGGGTAGTTAAATCGCATTTTATAAATTTGGTAGTGATATGTTAAAGCAGTTACTACATGACCGCCGGTTTCTCATTTAATAATTAATAATAAATAGTAATACATACTTGTGACCTATTTCATGAGCTGTAATGTAAACTGATGTAAAACCAGCAGATGGATATGGTTTACCAAATCTATTAGTGACTCCAAATTCAGCAATAACACACGCATATGAATCCAAACATGCTCCAGAGACAGTTGCAAGACCCATTGTCACGCTATTTTTTTCACCATTTTCATATGCATAAAAATCTAATCCCGATACATAAAGTCCAATATCCCAATGATTGGGATCACTATCATCTTTGGGATTTTTAGCAGCTGTATAATTACAAAATGAATTTAATAATTTCAATCTTTCCCCATTGTAATGGGGTAAATCATTTGGCTGATGTTTCATCATGTCTAGACGTATTAACACAATATTTATTCTTGTACCAAGACTAGGATGATAAAAAAGAGCTTGTACTGCATTAATATAAGCCAATAACATATCCCGAATTTTTTTTTCACTGTAATCGAAGTAAGGAGAGAATAATTTATAGCCCGGTTCATCAAAAAAAACTGCCAGCTCTACTGTTAATTCATCTGTTTGTTTTCTTCGAGGTCTTTCTTCAATTATATTTTGAATTGAATTCCTAAACGGATACTTTTTGAAGCCTGAATTTAAATTATCAAAAGAAGATGATGGAGAAAAAAATGATACATGAGTTCTCTTAACAATATGAGGCATTTCTTCATCAAAACGAATATCTTCAAAAATCAATTGTTCATTTTTATCCAATGGCGTTATTTCAAGAGTTATATTTTTCAATATCACAAGACCCTGTACTCCTTCTTCGCACAAACTTATTGCCGCAGTAATCAACTCATCTTCATGAATATAATGACACGAATATGGTTTATTTAATTCTACTATTTCTTCCACAGTATTAGGATCACTGTGCCGCCAAACTTTAAAATCTGGAGCCAATAATTTATCATTCCTCAGTAATTTAAGTTTTATCGTTTGACCAAAGGCGGTAAAAATAATTGGAATCTGAAAAAATATATTATCAATCAGTCACAAAACTTGGGATTTTAATATTTTTAAATTATGTATTTCTTATATATATAAATAAATAAGTACCTTAGCATCTGTCGAATTGATAGATTGGAAATAAATGATATCCTCGTCTTGTGATGTTGATAAAACTACAAGACTAAATAATAAAATTACAAGTAAACTCAATGAACTCATGGTGAAAAGTCAGAGCAATAATTTTTGCTCTTTAATTTATATGAGTTCAAGTGCATCTACTTGCATTATTGTCATAGAAACAAATTATGAATACAAAAATATGCAGGTGCCTGCATAAAAGTTGATGACCTTTTATCTAAATATTGCACTTAATATTTATTATTATTATTATATATTATGTTTTTTTTTATTTATAAACCGATTAAGTGGTACCGCACTGAGTGTATTGGCCTGTCGTCCGGTGGTCTATTTTAGGAGTGCGTTGATCAATAATATAAAAAGAGAAAGGATTGATATAAAAATATATTTGAGGAAATAAATAAATAAAAAGATATCAAATAACTTAATGTATCTATTTTATTTTACGTGTACAAATAATTTTAATTCCATTTGTCACATAAAAATTATTAAAATTAAATAAATTCACTCAATCAAACGAACATTCATCCATAATACGCAATTATAACACAACAATCTTTTCTAATAATTAAAAAATAATTTTTCATACATAAATTGTTAAACAAAATAATTATAACAGAATCAAATTAAATTCTTATTTATTGTTTTTTTTTTATCAGTACACCGGGGCATTATATATATACGCGCGTATAGCCCGGACCTTCTATAATATTATCAATAATAATAGTAGTATACATTGCAAGATAAAATTTATATATATTATTAAATAGCTGTTAGCCTTTTAGGGTCCAGTAATTTAATATATTTTATCTGCAAAAATTTTTTCACATATTTTACACGCATGTTTTGTTCTTCATAATAATGTACTACAACGTACATCTCATTTCAACAGTAAATGATAAAAATGATTGAACTAACGTATTACTTATTATTAATTTTTTTTTTCTTTTAATCGATTCAAGATGTACATATTCAGTCATCTCACTACAAAGAATATTAATAATTAATTCAATTTGGTAAAGTATCATACAGTATGTCTTTGATGCTTTGTGATAATTTATCAGGAAATTTGATATCAAATGAAACGAGTAAATCGCCTTTTCTTGATGGTTCTTTTGGGAATGGTAGTCCTTGGCCTTGGATTCGTTTAACCATATTTGGTTTAACGATTTCATCAGTAAGATTAAGAGTCTTTTTTTCGCCAAATAACGTTGGTACTTCAACGATAGTACCACAGAGAGCCTGTTTTAAACTTAGCTTACAGGTGTATCTGATGTCACTTCCTTCTCGTCTGAAGTGGGGATGAGGTTTGTCGCGAATAATAAAGACAATGTCAGCTGGTACTTTACCACGGCCTTGATCACCTTCTTTTTGGAAGGTAATTTTAGTTCCTGCTTTCCATCCAGGTTTGACATTGATCGTAAGTACTTTGTCTTCTTTTTTAGTAGTACCGTCTGGTTGTATTACCCGTCTTGATATCTTCATTTTTTTAGCACATCCACGTGCGATGTCTTCTAAACTTACATAGAGATCGTGTTCTATTGGAGGATCTTGAGCGTGTTCTTTTTGACCTGTCATTCGACCACCACCTGGACCTGCGAAGTTGAATGAATGTGATCTGAATGCTCCCTGTCCACCACCACCTGGTCGTGCACCAGCCATCCTCAAATCAAATGGATCTTCCATATCCATGTCATCATTGCCGAATGCAAATGTTCTGCTGTTACCGCCGCCAGGACCAAATTCAAAGAATGTAGCAAATGGTGATGATGAGCCGAAGAATTGAGCAAATGTAGCACGTGGATCTCCATGGAAAGTATATGTTTCAGCGCCACCACCTCCACCGCCAGATGATGCACCACCTTTCAATCCTTCTTCACCGAATTTGTCATAAACTTCACGTTTCTTAGCATCTGACAATACTTCATACGCTTCTGCTATTTCTTTAAATTTTTCCTCTGCTCCAGCGGCTTTGTTCTTATCAGGATGATATTTAAGAGCTAACTTTCTGTATGCTTTTTTTATTTCATCATCATTAGCTCCTTTTGCGATACCCAAAATTTTATAATAGTCTTTTCCCATTTTTGTTTATTCTGAAAAATAAATAAAATAAAATTTTCATTTTTAGTATAAATAATAATTATTATAATGCAAAAAAAATATATATTTTTATGTATTTCATTTATAAAATTTTAATTAAATAAAATTTATAAATTATAATTTAATTTATTTATTAAAACATTCAAAGTCTAGATACGGACATTGCAATAAATTAAGAGAATGAATATTACGACATTGATTTACTGAGTTTGTATTTCCGTAAACGTCAGTTGAATATTTTTTTTATTACTTTTAAAGGATGATAAAAAATAATAAATATATAAAAATATAATTCTTTAATTATATTATTTATTTTTAATATAATGCCATTTTGAGGTCATGAATATCTCGAAACACCCACGGTTATATATTTATAGTTATTTTGGGAATGATGATGCCGTGATGTGAAAGCGAACAGTCTTCATAAGACCAACGATAAAAAATAATTTTAAAATAAACTTAAACAAACATATGAATCATTTAAATATATATTTTTTATTTAAAATATTATAATTTCGTTGATAAAAAATAATTAATTTTTTTCCCGTATTTTTTTAAAGCGCTCATGACTCCCATTTTGAAATGATTGCAAATAAAAGTCTACGTATGGAGACGATATCGCTTTTGAGTATTTTATTATTATTTTTTATTTATATAAATATTTACCTTTGTTAGATGTTATTAATCCGTTTTATTATTATTTTTAAATATTATTGACACTTAAGAATTCTTAATATCACTATAGAATGTTCTAGTTTAAATAGAAAAACTAAATTTAAAATTAGCTATGTCAAGTCTTTCAAGTCTCGATTTTAACTGGAAAGTACTCTACAGTTGCGCAGATCATATATACAAAATCAACGTCTCGTGTCTTCTGGAACTTTCTAGAATAAGAATAAAGCCAAAGTTTCATTAGCTTCCGTGGCGCTTTCGTGCGTCATCATAGTGACCCTAAGTCACTATTTTTTTTATTTATCTATTAAACAAAGATCATCTCACATGTTGTTACATTCATCAGAGAGAGATGAGTAACATTTATTGGAATTTGTCTTGATAAATTTTCACATGCTCCCCGTTATTTTATACATATATTTTTTCAGGTGCTGCCATCTTTAGTTGTAGCGGGAATTTTCAAATTTCTAATTGTGAGTCACGTAATTAGTAAGTATGTGCAAATCGTGTTTGAATTGAATAATTTGAAACTTTCAAATTATTCGTAACTTTTTGATTTATTCGTCAAGTTTCGAATTACTCAATCCAATTCGGGAAAATACGAATCAGCTTTCAAATATTTAATTTTCATTTAATGGGTAGCTTAGTTTTTAAAAATATGAGTGTGTATATAACTGATAAATGAGAATTTTTTGAATTTTTGAATAAACCCATGTAACCCACAGACAACTTCAAGATATCTTTTAGAAGGATGACAAATTTTTTTTTGTTTCAAAGTCACCTTTTTTGGTATAAATAAAATATGCGGATGTTGGTCCTAAGAGACAGAAAATTTTTGTTGTTTTTCATGTTTTAAAAAAGACGTCAGTTAAAAAATTGTTTAGATGACTTATTTTACGACTATTTGTAATTTACTTTTTGTTGTCACTTGTGTCAAGTCTTTTAAGTAGATATTTTTTCTCTGTGATTAAAATTTCTGATCGGTTTGTCAACATGTTGGTGCCTTATCGATAAGTCAAAAAACAGTTTAAAAACTGATGTCTTATAGATGTCACAAAGACAAGTGTGCTACTTGGAAATAAAAAAAATGTAATAGAATATAAATTTAAAAATGCGTATTTAGATCAATAAAAAAATCAATACGCGAATTTTTTTAAATTTCATTATTTTTATTTATTTATTTAAAATTTATAAATTTTCTCATGTTTGCTACATTCGTACTCATCCAAAAAAAATTTTTTCGAAGATTCGAGTCTGAACTTTATTTACCTCTAATAAAAATTTAAATTATTGGAAAAAATATTACAATTTCAACAGTTTCAAAAGAAAGTTTTGGAATCATTTGAAAATTTACTCATAATTCGGAGTTTCGAATTATTCGAAAACTTATGAAAAAATTAAAAATTTTCGAATACACGCGCAAAAAAATTTTTTAAAGTTTTCAACATGCAATTTTTAAAAGTTTTTTCTATAAGTATTTTATATATTTATTTAAAAGAAATAAATTTTTTTAATTTCTGCTATTTTCCATATTATGCACAGCTACGGACTGTGAGATTTTTCGCATTTAAATAGTATTTTTATTTAATGTTCACATTACAGTTTAATATTTACAAAGTAAAGTTTTACAGTTTTACTTTTTTGTACCTATTGCTTGCGCAGTTTTACTAGTTACCCTTTTAATTTATAATGTTTGTAATTTTATGCAGTTAAGTATTACTTGTGAGTTCGTATATTTGTATTGGGTAAAAAATTTATAAAAAGCCCAGAGATCTTGATCTGTGACAACTGGGTACAATTGAATTATTAAATTCACAGAACACACTATGTGTCACTCCGAGGCTGTGTTTCTAATTGTAACGCAACCATAACTATTTTTTATAACAAGCGCCATCTTGACAGTAGCGGGATTTTAAAAAATTTTAATACTTTTTAAATTTATTAATAGTTATTTCAAGATAATTTGAATTATAATTATGAAATAGACGTATATTAACTTAAAAATTTTCGTTTTTTTTATTTTTGTATAAAAATCGTATGAGTCAAGCAGATATATAAAAAAAAAAGTAAATAATGTGTATAGGTGTAGATTTAGAAGCGCTTTGTGTTCACCAATCACTGTTCACTTCGACACACCCTTCAAGTGTTAGTTTTTTTTTTTCGAATGCAAGTGAAACAGTCAACAATTAAACAAAATTTAGTGAAAAATAATATTTATTTCATTTTGAATTATCATATTTTATTTACCATAATTGTGTAAAAATTTTAATTTGTCATTTAGTAACATTGATATAATGGTGAGTCATTTTAGTTTTTAATTTATTATTATTATTATTTTTAACTTATTGTAATTTAAAGTATTTATTTATTTAAATAATATTTTTTTTTAATAACAGTTCAATTTTATTGATATTTTTTAATCATTTGTTTTTTTTTTATTTTTTACTCCAAAAACATTGAAATCTGATACCTAACCCATAACAATTCAAGTGTCAAGATGGTGAATCGTGCTCTACATTTTTGTACCGTATTTGAATAAGATTTTATCAGCAATGAAATTTAGTCCAATTTGTGTTATGACATTTAAATAGTTGACTTTTATTTTAAATTTAATATAATAGATATAAATTTTATGAAAAATGAATTATTTTCAGAGTGAACAGCAAATGGATTGTGCCCTAGATTTAATGAGACGGTTGCCACCTCAGCAAATTGAGAAAAATCTCAGTGACCTCATTGATCTTGTACCTTCCTTATGTGAAGATCTCTTGTCATCAGTGGATCAACCACTTAAAATAGCTAAAGATAAAGAATCTGGGAGAGATTATTTACTGTGTGACTATAACAGAGATGGAGATTCATACAGGTATATATTTATTGTATAAATAAATAATATAAAGTATTAAAGTAATAATTTAAATAGATCTCCATGGAGTAATACATATGATCCACCGTTAGAAGACGGCTCTATGCCTTCAGAAAGATTGAGAAAACTGGAGATTGACGCAAATCATGCGTTTGATCAATACAGAGAATTGTATTTCGAAGGTGGAGTATCATCAGTTTATCTATGGGATTTAGATCATGGATTTGCTGGGGTTATTTTAATCAAAAAAGCAGGCGATGGATCAAAAAAGATCAAAGGTTGTTGGGACTCAATACATGTTGTTGAAGTACAAGAAAAATCAACTGGTAGAAATGCCCACTATAAACTTACTTCGACAGCTATGCTGTGGTTACAAACGAATAAACACGGGTCTGGTACTATGAATCTAGGTGGAAGTCTCACGAGACAGGTAATTATTTATTTATTTGAACTTAAATTACGTGTTTATTATTTTTAAAATCCAATTAAGGGTATTCTCAGACAATGTCTCCCCCTCCCCTTTTTTTTAACAATATTTAATTACTTTTTTTTTATATTTTAACAGTGAATTTTAATTACTCATGTCATAGTAATTAATTATTTTATGAAATTGTCTGTGAGTTTAATTGTCGTGTGATCAGTTGTCATGGAACTGTCATAGCTGTATTAAAATTTAATTAAGTAATTAATTTAAACATTTATTGATAAGAAGACAACGTAATTTCGATTGTCGCCGAGATATAGATTTAAAAAAAATTACTTTTAGTTGATATCAATTACAGGGTTGCCACAAAGAAATTATTCAAAAATTCATTAATATTTTCCGGTTTTCCAGTAAAGTTTTTCATGTTTTTCCCTGATTTAAAAATTTTATTCGCATCATTTAGATATTCAAAGTTTTTATTACATTTTCATTTTCAATAATTAAATTTGATAATTAAATCTTGCGAGAAACCGTAAAAAATGGCAATAAAATAAATTAATATTGCTTACTTTTGATTATTCGATATTAAAAATGTGTAAGTTAAAATATTTAATAAGAAATTTTATTATTAAAATAAATTCAAAATACACTGGTTACAAAAATTTAGGGATACCAAAAAAATTTCAAATTTTTTAGTAATTTTCAATAGTTTGTAACTCGAAAGAAAATGGTCGTATAACAAAAATAAAAAAACGAACTGTAGCTTCAAGTGTCTAGTTTTCTGATCTGGTCTTTAAATATTTTTATTGTGCACGGTTCTGGAGCAATCAAAAATCAATCATAATTATCGAAAAAAATTTATTGAAGCTCGAAGGCTGCTTTTAAGACGAGTGAAATTTGGTAAATTTATTTTTCGATAGTTTTCTTAGGATTACTCCGAAACCGCACATAATAAAAAAAATTTTAAGACCAGATCAGAAAACTAGACATTTGAAACTACAGTTTGCCTTTTTTGTTTTTGTCGTACGACCATTTTCCTCCGAGTTACAACATGTTGAAAATCACTTGAAAATTTGAATTTTTTTTAATATCCTTTGATTCTTATAACTAGTGTATTATTGAAAATTTTTTAAATTTTGAACTGTCACAATTTAATTCCCGGATACTTTTTGAAATTCCCTAACATTTCCCGGCTGCATTAAATTCCCTGATAATTGTCGGTATTCCCGGTTTGTGGTCACCCTGCAATTAGAAGTTAAACGAAATTTGGCAAGGAAATTATAACTCCTTAAAATTTGACGTTTTGAATTATGAAATTAATATGCAAATTTTACTGAAATTTATTTAACAAATTTCGTTTAACTTCTAATTGATATCAACTGTAAGTAATTTTTTTTAAAATCAACATCTTGGCGACAATTGTAACTGCGTTGTCCTTTCATCAATTGATGCTTTAACTTTCTTTAAATTAATTAATTTAATTTAAATACCCTCATGGCAATTAAAACTAATTGAATATTTTTTTAAGTGGGGGGGGGGGGGGGTTATTGTCTGAGAATTACCTTAAGTTATTAATTTACTGTATGATTACCGACTTAAAGGTTGAACAAGACCAACCCATCAGTGAAACTTCACCACATATCGCTAACATTGGCCGTATGGTGGAAGACATGGAGAATAAAATTCGTAATACATTGAATGAAATATATTTTGGTAAAACGAAGGATATCGTTAATGGCCTGAGGTCAGTGCAATCGTTGGCCGATCAAAGGCAGCAAGCTGCCTTGAGACAAGACTTAGCAGCAGCATTACAAAGGCGAAATGCTAACAATTGATCATGTGATAATCAAGAGAGCTTCGATTACCATTGTGATTAGAACAAAAAAAAACTAATATTAATAATAATACTACTAAATAAAATGAAAAAAAGGGATTAAGAATAAGAGTAAGATTAATTAAGAAAGGGAAAAAAGTAACATCAACAGACATAAATATCTACAGTTTAAATGCGTGGACTCGAACGATTGATACCCATTCAGTTACACTACTTTGTTATTATCTAGATTTAATGAATGCAGGGAATTTATTATGGGGCTACTAAAGAGGACACTTATGTTATTGTTTGTTTAGAAATATACTCGGTCCCCAGTGGTATTCAGTATGTTACGTTGCAAAGCAAACACAATGTATTTGTATAAATAAAATTCATTTTGTTATAAAGTCCTACACAGCATCTCTTTTTTTCGATTTTTATAGATAACTAATTAATATTTTTATATATATATCTATATATATATATATATATATATAGATATTTAAATTATCGAGAGATTATTTATAAGATCCTCTGAAGGATTAATTGGGAATGCCTTCGTGCCTTAGTTGTCTTTTCTTTATGAAATTTTTCATATTGTTAGAATAATTTTTTAAACAATTACTTAATATCGGAAAATATAAATACTGTATTACTATTAATTTTAAAACTATTTTTTTATTACTCTTAGCCTGAATCAATTTAGTATTTTTATATTTTATTTATTCAAACAAATTATAATTATAATAATACACAGAGGTATTCCAATTAGTTCCTGTCAGGCAATTCATTGTATTATGCAATTTAATGAAGAAAAAAAAAACAACTAGCAATATTAATTACTTAAAAATACTATTTTCCGACTAAGTTGTATTTTTTGATTTTTTTTTTAAATTAACTTATTTATTATACGAGTAATACGTTTAGTATTCAACGCGATTTATTACTCCAAACTTGTGCAATTTATTTACTTTTTATTTTTATAATAAACTTTTCTTAATTATTATTTTCTAAAAATTGTTTATTATAATTATCGCGTTTTTTTTTTTTTATTTTATTTTTTTTTTATTCTTAAAAAGGGATAACTTTACTTGTTGTTATCAGGCAATTATCATGTTTTCGCATACATTTGAGCATAAAAAATATTATATTAATTGTTCAATCTATTATCATGTTTTTATTTTTATTAAATGCTTTTGAACATCTAAATACGTTTCTTTTCTTTTTTTTACGCACGAATGTGCTTTGGAGTAACACAAAATCTGAATAGACATAAAAAGCTTAAAAGAAAAAGAAAAAAAAATTCCATTACCCGTGCAAAAAAAATTAATTTTAAAAATGTTCCGAAACATTCATGACAGTTAACTTCTAAAATTAAGAGAATTCTAAACTTCGTTGAACACTTTTGGAACTTTGGCAAGATTGGAAAGTGAAAAATTTTCAACTGGTAAAGGCTTTCCTCCCCTTTTTTCTTTTTAACAAAAATAATTTGATTTGACAATTATTTGGATTTGAAGTACTTTAAACAAAAAGGAATTAATTAGAAGTTATGAACGTTTACGACTCTTATCAGAATTATTCAGGTGAAGAAAAAAAGAAAAAAAAAAAAGAAAAAAAAAATGATTTGAAAATTTACGACCATTTATTACGATCTTGAAGTTAGCAAACAAATAACAATTTTCGAATTTTTTTTTTTTCAACGATTTAAAAAGAAAAATATGCGCATGTAGAAAATTAAAAAAACTATAGGTGCAATTTTTTAAAATATTTTTTTTTTTAGTTTATCGTTTTTAAAAAAATTCAAAAATTATTAGACCGGCTAATTTTAGTATCATTTTTTGACTTTTATTAGAACTTTTTAGAAAGGTGTTTTTTTTCACTTGTACTCGTTTAAAAATAATCCAAGAAATGAGTGATGGAATTTATTCTGAACTTTTTATCAACTCAAAAAATCGTCAATTCAAATCATTTTTGCTTAAAAAATTTAAAAAATTAAAAAAAAAGACGCAAAGTTGACACTAGTTGAAAATTTTTCACACGTAATTATTTTAAAATTCCAAAAACGTTCAACTCAAAGTTCAGAATTGTCTAAATTTTAGTATTTTCCTGTCAGGAACGTTTATGGAACGGTTTTTTACACGAGTAGATAAAATATACGCAGGTAAAATTATCAATTTCAAACGTCTTTTTTTTATCGTATAATTTTTTTTAACATCGCACTAACTTTCATACGATTTACACTCGGCAATATTTCCACTTCATTAATAACAAAGCACATTTAAATTATGTACCTGGTCCAATATAGTACACGTGTAATACAGGCGATGGTTTTTTTTAAATTCATTAATCTTAAGAGATTTATTTATGTTGTTGTTTTACTTAAATTATAATAGCTGAGTTTATTTAAGATTTTTCAACGACGTTGCGTACCGGAATCTCGAAGGAAGATATAAATATACTTTCCTATAAAAATTCTGATTATACCCACGTTTATATATATATATATATATATATTTACTTTTTATCAGGTTTTGTGTTATTTTTAATTAATTATTATTATATCTATATACTTTATCTCAAATATTTTAGGTTGTATTGCTTGGAACAATTTTTTATACAAATTAAAAAATAAAAAATGTAAAAAATATAAATATTGTTAATTTGTCAATGACACTACAAAAAAATATCGATCTAAAGTTATAGTTCAACTGTCCAAGCAGCACAAAATTAAATTCTTGACTCTTTGTTGGCATTTTCAGACAGTGCTCAAAATTTTACCAATTAATTAAAAAAAAAAAATAAAGGATTAATTGAAAAAATCTAAATTTAAAAAAAAATTTACAGTTGATATCAATTGGGAGTTAAACGAAATTTAGAAAATAATTTTAAGTAAAATATTTATGTGAATTTTATAATTAGAATTTTCAAATTTTGTAGCCTACTAGTCATTCAAAAAATTTCGTTTAGCGTCTTATTGATAACTGTAAGTAATTTTTTTTAGATTCCAGATCTCAGAAAAATTCCTTTTTTAATTAATCCGTTAATTTCTTTTTTAATTAGTTGATACGCTTGACTGTTGTTAAAAATTTTTAAAAAGTGGGGGACACTATCTCAAAATAGCCTTCAATTTATGTCTTTAATTGTTAACTTGAACTTAACAAGTCAGAATTTTTTTTTTGTGCCACTGCATGACTATTAAATTAAATCTTAATTATATAAATATAATAATTAATTCATGAGAAAAAAATAACTAATTTTAAATGCAGTCTGTTTATCAATTTATTAGCTACCTCATTGGACGCAGGTAGCACTAAGTATTGTGTGCTTACTCCACAATTACTATTCTATTTATTTTCTTTTTTTTTATAAGCTGTTAAAAAAGAACTTCGTTAATAGTTTGTTTGAATACTTATTTTCATTAGACGTCATGCTGTTCTAATGTTTCAGACATTAAATTCTAATGAAAAATCCATTCATTTTATCATTGATTACGAAAAATTTATATGTAAAAATATTCCTATAACTTGCATACTTTTTAAAACTCTGTCACAGAACAATCGATTCAAAATTTTTAAACTTGGATCTTATAGGCCAAGGGTTCTAAAGACCCAATGTACAAAAAACAGAAAGTTTTTTACATTTCCTCCATTTATGAGTCGGTGGTTTAAATTTTCTTTGTATTTTTACATTAGTTGAAAAGCTGAAGAAAAAATATTTTCTCCGTGCAGAATATTAAAAATTAGCTCTATCAATTGTAACTTTTTTGGTTACAATTCTACTAGCTCGATAATTGGAAGTTAAAAGGCTTTGTGTTTATTATTTTAATTATTGTATCATTGACAATTAATCCCGTTTCAAAGTCAACCTGAGATTAAATTATTATTTTTTTTTGTATGATTATTTATTCATTGCATGAAAAATTGTTCCTGATAGCAGTCGGTTACTTAATTACTTTGTTAGTTATTTTTTATTCGATTTAGCTCGGCATAAGTGTCTTATACACTTTAATTAACATGTTACCTTACAACTACAAAAAATTATTACCGTGACGATGTATTCATTTATATAATATTATTATCCGTGTCTTGAGAAAAGATGAGAAAATGTATTATAGTAAAAAAAAAAAAAAAAAAAAGAAAAAAAAATGAAGGATGTGTGAAGGCTTTTTCAGATTTTATTTTTTTTAATCAACCCTCGGATGAAAAGTTTATCGCCCTATCTTTTTTTTTTATATAACAAACAACATATGTGTGTACGTGTGTATTTCGTAATGTCTTTCTCCCCTTCAAAATCAATCGTAAACACTCTTACGTTGATATAATATGACGTTTCTTTACATTGATTGGAACTTGTAGTATGTTATTATTTTTTTTTTTTTCGATAATAAATAGTACCCAATTAGCATTTGATCTCTTGGTAAGTAATTAAGGTGTTGTTTTTATATAAAATTGTTTTTATTATTATAATTATTAATTCTTTCTTCCAGTGTTGAGATACTGATGATTGATAATATATTGGTTTTTTATTACCAATAATATTTAGATGACGAATAGCTAAGTGGGTGGTAAATTTGTGTACTGCTGGAACTGAACACAATTATTTGTCAAGGGCAGTATTGGTTTTGATGGCAATTACCACTTCTTCTCCACAAGCTTTCAATACAGTGCACTAGAAAAAAAAAAGAGAAAAATACATACATTATTAAATTATTAAGTAATAAACTATTTAAGAGTTAATATTTTATAATACAGGTTAGCCGGCGTTTAATAATTTTTTGATTTTTTTTCTCAAAACGATAAATTATAAAAAAAGATATTTGAAAAAATTGCTCTTATAGTTTTTTAAATATTCTACAGTGCTTTTATTTTTTTGAATCTGGTAATTGTTGATTTTACGACCATATTTTGAAGAAACAAAAAATAAATAAGTAAACTTAGTATTATCTCATGTCCTTAAGTGTTTAAATAATTAACAGCTGTTTAAATTTATAAATTATCATAAAACATTAATTAACTGTATTTGAATAAATTAACGTATCTTAAAGCATACATACCAGTAATTCTTTTCCTGAATCGAAATCAGAACGCAATTGATGACCCAATTCACCATCGGGAATCTTGAGATCTTCACGAAGATCTCCGTTATCAGCCATAAGAGTCAGATATCCATCGTCTGAGATATCTGTTAGCTATAATATTTAAAAAAAATAATTAGTAATCTTGTAAGTAACTAAAAAAATAAAGGATAATTAAGTGATTTTATTACCTGATAATCTTCTCGCTTGACAAAGGGAACGTCCATGTTGTGTGTAGAGGGACAGATATCTTCATACTTCTTCGAAGAAAATATATCGATTCCAACAAGGTGAACTTTAGCATGACCGTGTTTGCCAGTCTTTGAAGTTGACATTTCTACAATTTTGCATGGACGAGATTTCAACATAACGAACCCATTTTTACGCAATGCTGAACACTGCATAGGGTAAGTTACTGAAGCACCAGAGTCTCCAGTGTCGAAATGAGTATCCTCGATATCAGCCATGCTTAGTTTTGTAGAGTTCTATAATTAAATTAAATTAAATATCATTTTATTGTTTCAATTGTAGTCAAAAAAAATTAAAAGATTAATATTTAAGAGTTCAAGCATGACTCATTGTCTCCAAATATATTTATTCAAATGTCAATAGTAAATGTAGAGAAAAAAAACTCGCGGGCAATGTAGTAAATCAAAAGTAAATAAATAAAGAATAAAGAACGTGTTCGATTAGTGAAATCCGAGTGGAATGCTTCACATTAAAAAAAAAAAAAAAAAAGTGTTAGTGAAGCCATGTGGCATATTGCCGACATAACGCCGATTATAAAACAAAACTAAAATGAATATAATTAAAATTACAATAATGAAAAATACAGTACACGATTTCTCTGTAATTACCGTTAGTAATAACGAACGCTAAAGGAATTGAAAAACGAATAAAATAAAAAAATCTGCATAAAATGCGAGCACGAAGACATGGTAGCAAACGGAATTAACCAACAACTCAGTAATGAGTATGGCATCTAAGTTATAGCGGGTTAAATTATTCAAAAATTTGAAAATTCACATTGTTGATAATTTGTTAATTAAATTTATAGTATTAATTTATGTAAATAAATATTGCAATTTAAAAGAAAATTATAAACGAAGATGGCGTGAAAAAGCATCCAGCCACATTGCCAACGAGTTCATTGTCATCAAAATTTTAAATTATTTATTAAGTATATTAATTATTTTTTAATCACTTTTATTTATTATTTAAAATTTTAAATTATTTTACTTAATAATTATTTATTATTTCCGGCTTTATTAAGCTATTAACACAATTAATTAACACTAAAATCAGCAACAGCTCGAGATACTCACATGTGATCAAAATGGATACTCTAACCAGAAGATCTCGCGGCGCTTGCGTAGCCCGGTGATTGATAGAGGGGTTCTCTAAACTAAAATCACGGAATTTCTCTCTACATTTCCTTGAGAAACTTCCGTGACGCGAATATTTAAACTGCTTAACTTTATTTTTACAATATCTCATAATTTTCTTAAAAAATATCATCTTTTTTAAAAAATAAATTTATTTGCCGCCAAAATAAGACATCAGTTTCAAAATTTTCAAATTTATTTTTTTATATTTTATTTTTTATTATTAAAATAATAATACGCTTTTTTTTTTACAGGTTACGTAGATATGAACTGGCGTTAATGAAGAAAACGTTTATGCTGCAAAAATATATAAGACGCATATAATAATAATAATAATAATAATAATAATAAAGCGATGAGTCGGTGTTGTTGATGATGATTTGCTAAAAACACACGTGCGTACCGGGTCTTTGTGTCATTGTTATTATAAAATTAATTATTATAATTTTTTAATTTATTTATATTGATACTAATTACTGGTACGTGTATTGAGTATAAAAATATAAAAAAAGGTATGAAAAAGTAAGTTTAATTAATAATTTATTAAAATTAAGAAATGTCAATTTTACAATTTAAAAAATTATGTTCAATTTAAAAAAAAAAAATTTCTTTCAATTGAAAAATTGTATGTAGAATATTTATAATTGACAACTTAATATTACGATTTAATGTTCGTTACAATTATCTATATTATTAAGAAAATAAGGAAAATTTTGTTCCCGCCATATTTATGGTTAATGTTATTAAATTCGGTATCGTTAAAAAGATCTTGACTTGAATTTCTGCCTCTACATTGTATACACTTTTTTTTATTGTCAAGTATTGAGATAAATAGATTTATCTATATTATTTGAATTACATTTAAATTACGTGAGAACAAAGACGATCGTATTTATTTTCTTTAAATAAATTAATATTTTAATTATTCAGTCACTAAATATGACTGAATGTCACTGAATATATAGCTCTATTATTTATATCGCGTAACTTATTCCAAAATGACATATTTTTATACTCCCTTTTAGTTTTAGGAAGCTTGTCAAAGCCAAAAGAGCATACACAGAAACAAAGGATTCATCGACGCAAAAAATCTTTACTCCTAAAGAAAATTTTTACTTACCCCAAGAAATTTTTTGTATTGTGAATTGAAAACAAAAATTTATTTAGAACTGGAAGAAATTTCTTGGCGCAAGAAACTATTTCTTGCCCAAAAAAATAGTTTTTTGCCCAAGGCAGTTTTTGTATTCATAATTCATAATGCATAAAATTTCTTGGTGCAAGTAAAAAATTTTGCGGTAAGAAATCTTTTTTTTCTGTGTATTTTATAAATTCAGTAGTGATATTTGGGCAGTCACGTAGTGACTGCAGGTTATCCGTATTGAAAACATTAATTATGTGAAACGGAGCATTAATTTCCAAAAAATTCATTACTAAAAATGAATCCCGAATTGAACCGATGTTTACTCATTTTTGGATTTTTTTTATGAGATCAATTACAAAGAAAAAAATATGCACATGTAAAAAATTTAAAAAACTATAGATGCAATTTTTGAAAATATTGTTTTTTTTATAATGTGTTATTTTAAATAAAGTCCAAAAATTATTAGACGTCGGCTAATTTTAATGAGTGGTAATATAACTGAAAAGTGTCAATTTTTTTAGTTATTGAATAAATAAATAAAATGTCAGTAGAGTAGATAGATAGATAAATAAATAATAATTTTATTTGGCCCTGGAGCCGACGCTCCCTCAATGCCATCCATTTTAAAATACATTGGTTTATATTTACATAATTATGATAATAATATGGCTATCTACAAAAATTAATTATTTGATTGATTGGAGGTTTACATATTAGTTATAATAAAATGTAGAATAATTGCTAAATTATTCTAAAATAAGTGTCATACCAGAATAAAAAATAAAAATTAAGGGATAAATAAGGAATAAAAATAAAGAAATTCATATTCATAAAATTTGAAAATCAGTACATGCATTTTTTATCAATTTTGTTTTTTGATTTGTTTAGTTCGTTTATTTATAATAAAATTTTTATCGTATTTGCTACATTCGCACTCATTAACTCCAGTATCAAAATTGTAGATTTGATCTGATAATTCTCGTGCAATAAACCGGCGAGATATTACCAAAATGTACATTTTTTATCGAATTGGATCTGATGTGCCTTTAATTATTTTCAAATTAATTAATAATATTAATTGCTTTTTTTTTTAGAGTAGAAATGGATGTAAATAATGGCAATGAACTAGCCCCTTCATCTTTTAAATTCCACGATTTTGTAATAAAAGTTGGGGAGATTAAATTTGCTTGTCAGACAATAAGATTGCCAACAAGTTTGTATCTATGGATTGGAGATGTTAATGAAGAAAAAATGAATGATTTGTCGTATGCATTTACATCAAATTATGATCCTCTTCCTGTGGCAACTAAATTAATTGGATCAACTGCTGATTCATCTTCTTGTAATATTGCTAAAAGATTAACTAAAAAATGTGGAATGCCTGTTTATGTCAGTTTCAATGTCACTGCAGACAATTTTACTTTACTGGGAATTGAAAAAAGTATCAGTGAAGAATTTAAAACACATCCTGATATTTTAGCATCTTGATTTACTTAGATAATTAAATTTCATTCATTTATTTGTTTCATCATTTAAATAAATTATTAATAAATATTTTTTTACAACTTAATTGTGTACATTCTATAATAATTTTCCCTTTGTATTAATTTAAAATTCAGTTATAGAACGTACAATTATTATCTATAAAATTAGTTTTTGTTAAATATTTCATCATAATTTCAAAATTTTATTTATAAATATGTCAAGTTGTTAAAATTACTCTAATTAGAGACTTGGTAAATTATAAAAAAAAAATTTTATTTTTAAATCTGATAAGTGTAACAGAATTGTGACAATTATTATCTATAACATAGAATTATACTTTTTATTATGATACTGGAATTAGCCACAAATTATAAAAAAAATTATTTTAAAAGATTGCGCTTATAGTTTTTTTAAATTTTCTATATATGCATATTTTGAATGTTTTTTTGTTTTTAATAGATTTGTTAAAAAAAAAAAATATGAATTGTCTACTAACTTCAAGAATGAATGTAAATACCCTGACTAAAAAATCTAATTTGAAATTATAAAATTATAATTTGAAATAACTCAAGAAAATTTTAAGTTCTTAACTTCGAATTATTTTAAATTTAAAAATATGATTTGAAATAATTCAAAATAATTTAAAATTCTTAACTTTGAATTATTTTAAATCATAAAATTATGATGAGTGTGAATATAGCAGACTTTGGCCAAATTTAGAATTATCAATAAATAAAGTAAATATTTAATAAAATCAAATTTTTAAAAAATGCACATTTAAAAAATTCAAAAATTAGTAAGTGCATTTTTTGTAAATATTATTTTTTGAATTATTTAATCTATTTATTTATAATTTTAGATTTGTTTGATGTCTGCTACATTCACACTCATAAATTATGAACCAGAAATTGCGATACTATTTTTTAATATGATTTAATTCAAAATGATTCGAACGTTTAAATTATTTTAAATAATCTCAAATCAGAAAATAATATTTTGTTATTTTTTAATTCAATATAATTTAAAATGATTTATTCAAAAATTTATACTCGAAAGCAAAGTAATTCAGAAAATTTGGAATGATTTAGTGTTATGTAATCTCAAAACATTCTAAATCAGATTTCTTTATCAAGGTATGTAACTGATTGAAATTTAAATTTTTGAATAAATAAATAAAATGTAAGTAGAATATAAATTAAAAAATTCGTATTTAGATCAATGCAAAATCAGTACGCGCATGTTTTTAAACTGCATTATTTTAATATATTTATTTAAAATTTATAAAATGTCTCATGTCTGCTTTATTCGCAATGATCGTATATGTAGCAAACATAAGACAATTTTTAAGTTACATATAAAAAAATTAAACAATTAAATTGATAAAATAAAAAGAAATGTAAATACGGATTTTAGAGTTTTCTAAAAGTTCATTTTTTAATTTTTTTGTTAATAAAAATTTTATTTTATTATTTAAAAATTAAAAAAATTGTCAGTTGTCCGCTAACTTTACTGTCATTTATTCACACTCATTAAATATAGCAGACATGAGACACATTATTAAATTTAAGTAAATAAATTAATTAATTAAAATAATGAAATTATAAAAAAATCCTCGTATTAATTTTTCAATTATCTAAGTACACATTTATACATTTTTATTCTACTTAAATTTTATTTACTTTTGTTAAATTTAAAAATAATAAAAATTTAAGAATTTGAATTACGCGCGAGAAGTTTATTTTTTATGTAATTTTTTTAAACAAATCACATCGCTTGATATTGAAAGTAAACATTACCTTTCAAATTCTGTAACTATGTTAGTCAAAGTAAATCACGTATTGAATTATATATCCAACAGAATCGCAGTATTTTCTAATTGCGCAGTTTTTTCTTTAGTGAAAATTAGCCTTTAATATTTAGCCGTCGTTCTCTTTCAGTCTTGCGCGGGATAACGTCACGCGTGTGAGTGAGTACTTTAAAATATTAACCTGCAAGAGTAACACGTGTTTCTTAGTAACTGTTGTAACCAGCGTGTTAATTATTTGAGTACCGGTTTGATTATTTATAAATAATAATTGATGACAGCTTATTAGCACGACAATGAAAGGACTACTGAAGAATCTCAAAGAATTTTGTGATAAAAATTCTTCGATCCATAATTTAAATGAACTATTTTCCATTTATTTAAATAATGACGTGAGTTTTTGTTATATTTTATATCATCAAATAATATCACTATATTTATAATTAATATTAAGTAAAAAAAAAGCTTAATTATAAATTAAAGTATTTTACAATAGTTGTAATGTTATTGTAATTGTTTTGTATTATTATTTATAGGACTTGACTGAAGATAAGTTCAAGGAAGTAATAGAAAAAATATGCAGTCATATTTTGATGGATAAAAAATATACTCGACATGTAGCTGAGTATTTTCCTCAATATTTAATTCTCTTTTTATCACATGCTATTCCTACAGAATGTAGTGAATTTGACGCAGAATCAAATCCACAATTGCATCGTTTAAATTGTGTAATTCTTGGACAATTAATATCCATCAATCCTGATGTTCTTGGGTAATTAATTAAAATATATAAACATTATTTTTTTAGGATATAAATTATATTAATATTTAAAATTAATTATAATTAAAATGGCATGGAGGACAAAAAACACAGAATCTGTTATCTATGTTATTAACCCTGGTTAAAAATACTGATTGAAAAGAATTGAGAAGCGGTCACTCCATGCAAAATATATATTGATATACAAACAAAAGAATTGAAATTATTGAAAAGAATTCGAATTTCATCATTTTTAAACAGGGAAGAGAAAAGGAAAATTTTGTTTCGGTCATATCTATAAAATAAAATAGGTTAATGTTATTAAATTTGGTATCATTAGGAAGGTCTTGACCTGAATTTGTGTCTTTTCATAGTTTAAAATCTTTTTTATTGCTGAGTTTCGAGATAAACTAACTTATCTATATCATTCGAATAACATTTAAATTACGCGGGAAAAAAGACAATCGTATTTATTTTATTGGAATAAATTAATATTTCAACTATTCTGTCACTAAATATGACTGAATATATAAAATTATTAAACATATATAATTGAAAGAAAATAAAAAAAAATTATGACTATGCCATGTCTTCTATGATTATAAAAATTAAACAGATTTAATTTGATATCAGTGAAAAAAGAATATGTAAGATGACTAACAACAAATAATTTAACCATGTGTAGATTTTTGTTTAAGAATCTCATGGTTATACAATCATTGAAACCAATAAGTTTGCGAGTTCACGATGAGATTTGTCTTATTAAATTTTAATGATAATAAAAATAAACGAAAGGTTCTAGAGTATAGATTTCAATAAACAGTTAAATTTAAATCATATTCAATAAATTTTGTAGTAATACTCGGGCAGTGATTGCATGCTACTCATATTGATAAATGTTGGATGTTTCATTACTTTTATTGTGACTTTATCAGCAGCTATACAGAAAAAAAGGACTCTTGATACGAAAAATGTTTTGCATAATGAATAAAAACAAAAATTTTCCTAAGACTAGAAAAAATTTCTTATCTCTAAAAATTTTTTTTTCTCCCAAGAAAATTTTGTTTTCTATTTATTTATTTATTTATTTACGCAAATCGGCAGTATACATAACATTATTCACATAATTATAAATTTAATTTAAAGAAAAACAAATAGAACCAAAAAACGATTACTGCTTTAAAAGATACAAAGATTATTGCGCTATATGCTAGTTAATAGAACATAATCTTTTTTTTTTGCTTTCGCTGAAAACGATGATGAGGATTTACCGAAGAAGTTCAGGTTCGAAGAGTGCAGATTTACTAGCCTATTGTAAAAAATTCTTTGTGACAAGACCAGCTTTATAATTTTAAACATTTTAATTATTAATACATTTCTTTCAATCATTAAAATTCTATCGTCCAAATAATATGATGAAAACTACTAATTTAAATGACAAAAAGTATTATAGCAATAATTGATTTTGAATAATTACTTAAAAGTAAAAATGAAACACAGCCAATGTCAATCTCATGTAACTGTTAATAAAACAAAGATACGATGGTTAACACCTGGATTTTCTTACGAAAGTATGTTAGAATGTTAACTTGTTAAAATATTCAAAATTTTAAAGCTGGTCAATGTTATACTATTGTTCATCATATGTTTTCATTTGCTGATGAAGTCACAATAAAAGTGACGAAACATCAAACATTTATCAATATCACAGATTTTAATTTTTCTTATCCTCCGCGATTTTAATTAAAATTATCATTCGTACACGATAAAATTTCTGTATATAAATTTAAAATTAATTTTACAGATTTACTTTACGATATTTTGAAGTTTATCCAGCACCATTTGAAACTTCCACGAAATTAACTCCAGCTAAAAAATTAAAAAGACATGAGGTATCGTTTAAAATTAAAGATGTATCTGACTATGACGTAGTAGTTGCGACTTATAATATTTTGCGGGCTGCTTCAAATCATTTTAAACACAAATGGAATTGGTCGAAATTTTATAACTTTTTAGCTCACAATGACAGTGATTTAAAATGGATTGCTTTGAAATGTGTAGGAATAGTTTTAAATATGTCTGAATCTGTAAAGATTGCGTGTGCCAAGGCATTAATTCCTAATTTTCATAAATTTTTAATTAATCATGATGTTCATGATAGTAATATTATTCTCACAACTGATGATGATGATGATGATAATTATTTACAAGAGTTAGAAAAAGCTGTTGAAGATTCAGAGTCTCTTGTGTCAATTGCTGGTGTTTTGCTACCAGTATTCGATAAAACCAATCGTGTACATTCCTCATTAGTTCCAGTACCATCAATGGAGTCAAATTTACGTAGTCTTGCTCTGGCAGTTGCTTCAAGAAAATGTGTTTGTCTTCAAGGACCAGTCGGCTGTGGAAAAACTGCACTAGTTGAATATTTAGCAAAAGTAACTGGACGTGGATCATCTGATTTTATAAAAGTTCAATTAGGAGAGCAAACTGATTCAAAAATGTTGCTAGGAACTTACAGATGTACAGACATTCCAGGTGAATTTATATGGCAGCCTGGTGTTCTTACTCAAGCAGTTGTAACTGGAAAGTGGTTACTTCTAGAAGATATAGACAGTGCGGCTCTTGATGTCATCAGTGTTCTAAGTAATTTGATGGAGACTGGAATACTGTCAGTACCAGGATATCGTGATACAATTTATGCTAAAAGTGGCTTTCAATTATTTGTAACCCAGCGATTAATTTCATCAGTATCTGGATTGTTTCGACAATCTGCAAATGCTTGTAATTTACTCGAAAAACATTGGCTGTGTGTTCACATGGATCCGCTTACTAAAGATGAATTAATAATTGTCATAAAAACTCTGTTTCCTGTTCTAACTACCACAGCAAGTAAAATAATAGATGTATTTTTATTATTTTCAATGGGAAATCACGATACTGAAGATGGAGATGAAAAATTATCAACAGCTGGTAGATTAATATCAACAAGAGATTTAATTAAATGGTGTACCCGATCAATTGTTAATTTTAATGTCTCACAAGAACACACTGCTCGTAAACTTCTTCTAGATGCTGTTGATATTTTTTGTTGCTCTGTACCGGATGTTAAAAAAAGGCTAGATCTTGCCATTGCTATTGGACATATTCTAGGAATCGTCAAAACTGAAACTGAGAGTATGATTAAAACTCGTACGATTCAAGTGTCTAAAACAGAAGATGAAAAAGTGATAACTGCTGGACGAGCAATTATCCATTGTAAGAAAGAACGTTCTGTACAATACGATCAATCAAAAGATAACTTTACATCTGAATCAAGACCATCAGCAGTTTTGTTGGAACGAGTTGCGTGCTGTATTATGCAAAATGAACCTGTTTTATTAGTTGGTGAAACGGGTACAGGAAAAACTAGTTCTATTCAGCATTTAGCTAAAAATACAGGACACAAACTTATTGTCATAAACATGAATCAACAAAGTGAAAGTGCTGATTTATTGGGAGGATACAAACCCGTTGATGTTAAACTTTTAATTACACCAATTAGAGAAGAGTTTGAAATACTTTTTCGCTCGTATTTTGCTGTTGAGCCCAATCGTAAATTTCTTGAACACTTGGCTACTTCTTATGAACAAGGCAGCTGGAAAAAACTAGTAGCTTTGATGAGTCACAGTACGATGGCTGCTATAAAAAGATTACGTGGAAGTATAGACGGAAATGAAGAACTTAAAACAGGTAAAAAGAGAAAAAGTACTGATGATGGTAAAAAAAATAAAATGGAAGTTAACAAAGAACGATTAGTTAAATGGGAAAAACTAAACATTAAATTAGAAAAATTAAAATCTCAAGTTAAAACAGAATTTTCTTTGGCATTTGCATTTATAGAGGGTAGTTTAATAAAAGCATTGCAAAAAGGTTACTGGGTATTACTTGATGAAATAAATTTAGCGTCATCAGAAACACTTGAATGCTTGTCTGGACTATTAGAAGGATCAACAGGATCACTGTCATTATTTGAACGCGGTGATAAAGAATCTATTAAAAGGCATAAAGATTTTAAAATATTTGCCTGTATGAATCCTGCGACGGATGTTGGAAAAAAAGAACTTCCTGTTGGTTTGAGAAACAGATTTACTGAATTTTATGTCGATGAATTAACAGAGCGATCAGATTTACGCGCACTAGTTAAGTCTTATCTCAAAGAACTTAATTTATCTCAGGGTATTTTAGAGAATATTGTTAATTTTTATTTAGAAGTTCGTAAGAGAGCTGTCAGTGTATTAAATGATGGGACTGGACACAAACCGCACTACAGTTTAAGAACATTGTGCCGGGCATTGAGTGTAACTGTTTCATTTAACTGCGGTAATATTTTACGGTCACTTTATGAATCATTTTGTCTGAGTTTTTTAACCCAATTAGACAGCGAGTCGTATAAAAATGTTGATAATTTAATTAAAGAAATGATAAATACTAATAAAAGTAAATGGAAAGCGATATTAAATTCTCCAATACCAAATCCTAGTATGAAAAATAATATATACATTGAATTCAAACCTTATTGGGTACCTCGCGGTACTTTAGAACCTGAAAAACCAAAGGATTATATTATCACTAAATCCGTCGAACAAAATTTACGTGATCTTGCTCGAGTTGTCGCAATCAGTAGGATGCCGGTATTAATTCAAGGCAATACGTCTGTTGGTAAAACAAGTTTAATAAAATATCTTGCTAAAGCTTCTGGTCATATTTGTGTGCGTATTAATAATCATGAGCATACGGATCTTCAAGAGTACGTCGGAAATTACGTTGCCGATGAAACAGGAAAGCTTATGTTTAAGGAGGGAATTTTAGTCGAAGCAATGCGCAAAGGATATTGGATTATTTTAGATGAATTAAATTTAGCGCCAAGTGATGTTTTAGAAGCTCTAAATCGTGTTCTTGATGATAACAGAGAACTTTTTATACCGGAAACACAACAAATAATAAAAGCCCATAATAATTTTATGTTATTTGCGACACAAAATCCACCTGGTGTCTATGGTGGTCGTAAAGTATTATCACGTGCATTTAGAAATCGTTTTGTTGAGCTTCATTTTGACGAAATACCGTCTGATGAATTAGAAATTATTTTAGAAAATAAATGTAGCGTACCTAAAACGTATTGCAAGTCAATGATAAATGTTATGAAAGATCTTCAAATGAGACGTAAAAGTACAGCAGCTTTTATGGGTAAACATGGATTTATTACATTACGGGATTTATTTAGATGGGGTCAACGATACAAAGCTAAAGAAGTTAAAAATGTAACTGATAAAAAAACTAAAGCAGTAACAAATCAGTCTGAAAAATATGATTGGGAGCAATTACTTGCTGATGAAGGATATCTTGTGCTTGCATCAAAAGTACGACAGCAAAATGAAGCTAAAGAAATAAGAGAAGTAATTGAAAAACGTTTTAAGCGAGATGTTGATCCAAATAATTTATTTACTCTTCATGATAAAACTTCTCGTGAAACTAAATCGATACTTGAAGCTCTTGAAGTCATAAAAAAATCACCAATGCCAGGATTCGAACATATTGTTTGGACTTATCAGATGAGACGCATGGCCGTATTGGTAATCAAGTCTTGTCAATTTAAAGAACCGATTTTGTTGGTTGGTGAAACAGGTGGTGGGAAAACTACCGTTTGTCAATTAGCAGCAGTACTGAGAAACAAAAAACTTTATAGCGTAAACTGTCATATGAATACCGAATCATCGGATTTTTTGGGTAATTTACGACCCGTTAGAGAACATACTGAAGACAAAAAAAAATTATTTGAGTGGGTCGATGGTCCATTGATATCGGCAATGGAAAATGGTGATATATTTTTAGCTGATGAAATTTCTCTTGCTGATGACAGTGTACTTGAACGAATGAATTCGTTGTTAGAACCAGAGCGTACACTTTTGTTAGCTGAAAAAAATAGCGATTCGGTTGATAAAAATAAAGATGACTGTGGAATTACAGCTCACGAAGATTTTTGTTTTATTGGTACGATGAATCCAGGTGGTGATTATGGTAAAAAGGAACTTTCACCTGCCCTACGTAATCGATTTACTGAAATTTGGTGCGAAGGCTGTGTTTCTGATGATGATCTTCGTGATATTATTGAATATAATTTACAACCTCAAGTTATTAAAAATGAAAATCAAGATATTGCTACTGCAATATTAGCATTTATAAATTATCTCAAATCATCAGAAGTTGGTAAAAAATTTGTCGTAAGCGTACGAGATATTTTAACTTGGATTAATTTTATTAAAATTTGCCGTGATGCAAGTAATTATAAATTAACAACTTCAGTGGCATTTATTGAAGGAGCTCGACTCACTTATCTCGATAGTTTAGGCTCTGGAGTAACTGGTACAGAGTCTAAAGAAAAATTGGAAACATTTAAAAATAATATTTTTGTATATTTAGAGCCTTATATTAATAAATTAAGAAATTACGACCATACCATTTGTGATGATAAAATAATTGAGAGAGATGATGTATTTGGTATTGATCCATTTTATATTCCCACTGGACCTAATGGAAAATATACAGTGACAAGTTTTACATTTGACGCACCAACTACTAAATCTAATAAATTAAAAATACTACGAGCATTGCAATTAAAAAAATCACTTTTGTTGGAAGGAAGTCCCGGAGTTGGTAAAACAAGTCTTGTGTCTGCTATCGCAAAAGCATCTGGACATAATTTGTTGAGGATAAATTTAAGTGATCAAACTGATATATCTGATCTATTCGGTGCTGACTTACCAGTTGAGGGGGGTAAAGGTGGACAATTTGCATGGAAAGATGGTCCTTTCTTGCGAGCATTGAGAGCGGGAGATTGGATACTCCTTGATGAATTGAATTTAGCATCTCAATCTGTTTTGGAAGGTTTGAATGCCTGTCTTGATCATCGTGGCGAAATTTACATTCCAGAACTTGCTCGTTCATTTATCGTTAAACCAGGAACAAAATTATTCGCTTGTCAAAATCCTCTAAGTCAGGGTGGAGCAAGACGTGGATTACCAAAATCTTTTCTCAATAGATTTACTCAAGTGTTTGTTGATGCGCTGTCAGATAATGATTTGAAAATTATTGCGGTGACACAATTTAGTGGCATCGATCAGACGATAATTGATAAAATTATTGAATTTAATTCTATAATATCGTCAGAGGCTGGAAGCTCTTGGGGATACCATGGCTCACCGTGGGAAATGAATTTACGGGATATTACACGGTGGTGTGAATTATATCATAAAATGAAAATATCTGATTATAATGACGCTGAAGTTACGGCCACTGAACTAATTTATGTTGATCGTATGCGCACTGCGGATGATAAAGAAAAAGTAAGATATTTTTTTAATAATAAATTTAATATTATTTTTAAATTATTTAATAATATTGTCCATGTGATTGAATTGAAATTTTACTTTTCTTTTTTTTAGGTAAGAGAATTATTCCGCAATGTGTTTCAAGTGCCATCTTATATAAATAAACAACCCTTTATGTATGTTAATGAAGAAAATTTATACTTTGATAATATTATTTTACCCCGGAGTGAAAATTCATTCAGTGTTGATCATAATTTATTGGTCTTACGAGATCAAATTCCTGCGTTAAAAAGTCTTGCTCAGTGTGTTCTAATGAATTGGATGCCTATTCTTGTAAGTAAAATTTTATGTTACGATTTAAAAATTTCTAATTCAATACAATACAACATGGTTATATGTACCTAAAGATCGGAACGTTTTCCGCGGGATGAAATTAAAAAAACAAAATGAAAAATAAAAATCTACTGGATTTAGTTTTCTGAAATGTTTTGCATAGGTGCTAGTATAGCTGAAAATTTTAAGCCATCCCCAACCTTCGGAATTACCCTTTGTCACCCTTATGCAGTCAAATTGCATAAATTTTTTTTATTTTCGTTGCATGAAAAACGTTCTGGTCTTCAGGTACATGATAAATAAGTTACTCGGCTACAAATTACTTCCCTTCTATTTTTTTTTCGCTCGTCTCGTCGTTAGTTTCACTAACGGAGTTTTTTTCTGCAGTCCTTTCATAAGTTAGTCAAGTATGTACGTAGATGAATGACAAACGTCGACTAGTTTATAAAAGAACTGTGGGTACAATAAGACGACGCAAACATATGCAGAAAACCGAGCGATCGCCGAGTAAAAAAATAGTAATGGGGGAAAGCCATTTTTAAGAAAATTTTCTCCTGTAGCCCCTAACAGTAATACATAACCTAACCAGGTTATACTGTATTAATTTATTTGGTGCCGTAAGATGGACGATGGAGAATAGAGTAGAATAACACCTCAAGGCTTGGGTAAACCTTTCGACAATTGCGCTATGAGAGAATTCCCGCCTTTTTTTTTTTAATAATAATTTCAGAAAAATCAAGCATTAATTTCCTAAACCGATTCAGAAATTCGTGTATCAATGTCTTACGAATCGATTAAAATTTTCTATAATTTTAGTTGCTTTGTTTTTTTTTCTAAATTTATGTTAATGCGAATAAATCATGAAATTGCGGCGATTTCCTCACTGTGCGACTGATCTTGTAAGTAAAATTTTATGTGCAACGTTGCCATATTTATAAAAAACGTTTTCAGTCGATTCAATCAGTTTAAAAATATGGAGCCTAGTCGTATAAATAATAAATAAATTTCATATAAAATATTTATTTTAAGAAAAATGTAAATAAAAAATTAACAATCTGATGTAAATTAGTGATACTTCGCAATCAACGTGGCAACGTCGCACTAAAATTAACATGGCAGCGATTCCTTCATCGAGGGACTAACGATGTTCGGCAAAAGATACGCGACGGACGAAAGGTTAAGTCCAGGTTTTCATAGAAATATTCACGATTTTAGTTGTTCAGGGCATGGGTTCGTTCCTGGCACTGAGCGGTTTAAGCCAGTATTTGATTTCGTGTAAAATATTAAAATTTCTAATTCAATGTTATTTATTTTAATTTTTTTTTTCACTTCAAAACTTTAATATTACAATTCCTTCCTTTTATTTAAATTTTTATTATTAAGTTTTCCATCGAACTTAAACTTTTTTTTAACTCTAATTATACAAAAATGGATACTAAGATTAATTATATTATAATTAAGTAGTAAATAAAATAAATTAATATCTGTGATTAAAGGTCGGAGAATCTGGAACAGGAAAAAGCAGCGTTGTTCGTGTGCTTGCTCAGTTAGCAGGACAAAAACTACGATCAATCGTCGTAAATTCCGCAATGGATACAACAGAAATTCTTGGCGGCTTCGAACAAGTAAGTTTTTGAACAATTTTTTTAAATAAGCGATGGGTTGTTATTAAAAAATTTTATTTCAACACAAATTTAAACTACGACGTCAGGTATCACAACTTAGTATTCAAACTGAATTAAATTACTGAATATTAGATATTAAAATTTACTTCACTAGCTAGAGCCTTCATCATATTACAAAACTTTAAAGATAATTATGAATTCAGTAAAGTACTTATATATTTATTTACTCACCATAGAGTAAATTGTTTCTTATTACTATCAAAAATTTTTTAATCTTTATTTAAATTTTAAGTTAATTATTATATTGAATGCAATAGTAAATTTATTTTAAATAAATTACTTACTGTTACTTTAAATTTTCATATGAGAATTGATCTACTATCAAATCAAATCTACGAAAAAATTATTTTTGGTTAAGGTACCGGCGGGTAATAAGGCCTAGCTAAGGGAGATTTTGATTAGAATCGAAAATATTGCATTTAATTATCGAAATGTATCATTAATCTTTATTTCAATACATTAGCCATAAAATGTAATGAAGTAATGGTAATTTTTACCATAAACAAACAAAAAATTATACTTTTACAAAAACCATACGAATAGGCCTTATTTTACTACGGTAGGGTAATAAGGCCTATGGGTTAAACAAACTGGAATAGTTTAACTATACTTAATAAAATTGGTATTAGAGATGCATCATCACTTAAATTTAGCAAAAATACTTTTTAAGAGTCAGAAAACTAGGTTGCTTTGCTCAACAGCACTTATAACTATCAGTATCCTTTTTAAGAGTCAGAAGACGGGATTGTTTTTTATAATTTCTTGAGCGCTACGACAGCATATGACGGATGATGAAATATAGAAGACAGGGAACGTGGTATCGGGACTCTATAAATTTGTCGTAACATCTCTATGCAAGACCCTTCTACTAGAGTAGCCTTTAGCGGAGGCGGTTATTTTAAATATCATTTCTGTCACTTAGGCCTTATTACCCGACATGCCTTATTAACCCCGGGTACCTTATTTTACAAACTAAACTTTCAATTAAATAAAAATTACATATTTGAAAGCTGATCAGAATTTCCTCGATTCTAATTGAGTAATTTGTAAAGACACATAGTTCGAAAATGTTACAATTATTCGATTCGATTCAATTCGAACACGATTTTTCCCCTAGTAAGAATATTTAGAATATTATTTTTCTATTAAAAGGTAATTTATAGTGGATTTTCAATGATACTTATTAGAAAAATTTTAATAACATTATATTCATATATATATATATATGTATATATTATATTTTATTGACATACTCCCTCAGTTACATGTATATTTCAACGAATATTTACACTACTTATTTTAGTTGATTTTTTTTTGACATTTATTCATCATCTTATTACTATATATATATATATATATATATATATATATATATATATATATATATATATATATATATATATATATATACTTATATTCACAATTCACAATAATTATTAATAGATAATATGATTACGTAAATGATTTTCTTTCATTTTTTCACCTGCTTTTGTAGATTTGATGTCAGTTGACAGTTTATTTCCTATTTAGGCACATTTTACGTAGCATTCTCTTTCAATTGCAGTATCTATTATATATGTATATATATTTTTTTATTCTTATACTGTTTATCAGACTATATTAATTTTATTTTAAAATTTTAAACTTTATGGCCTGATTTACCCACCGAGGCGATAAATATATATTATGCGTTGATTAATTTATGTTTAAATTATAATACAATATCTACTATACGGAGAGAAATTTGCAGTAACCGTTCCTAGTGCGTTTATGAAATATCATCTCATATCGTTATGGCGATAATTACTTGAAATTATGGGGTGTAGACCCATACTTTCTGGAAAAAGTTTCCATAACCATGGAAACAATTCCTATCATTATGGAATTATTCTAATGATTATCATACTCATCGGAATAGTTTCCATAAGCAAATAGGAATAAATCCTATTACCACATTGTAGCGGTTCTTAAATTCATATGGTAACCATTCCCATGATATTATGGTAATCGTTTTTATGATACTATGGCAAACGTTACTGTATATTATGGTAATTATTACCATACTATTATAGTACAGCAACAATTACCATAGTGACACAGTAACGATTGCCATAATTCCATAGGAACTATTTCGAGATCATCACTGGTGGATTCGAATTACGATAAATTACCACATTTTACCGCATTCGGTCGCAAATTGCTGTAAAATGCGCTATTTGAACGGTAAATGTACCGCATTTGCGGTAATTTAGGGGAATTATGGTCAAGTACCGCAATTTGTGGCATTCTTGCCGTTAAGCACCACATGCTTTTTTATTTCTACAATTTTTACAGTGCAATACTTTACGGTAAAATACCGCATGCTTACCGCAATTTTACGGCAAATAGCCGCCATTTTACCGCACGTTTGCAGTAAAAATGCCGTGCTTTTGCCGGCAATGCACCTACATTACCATAAAATTTCGTATTTCACCGTAAGCTACTATAATTTACCGCAAAATACCGAAATTTACCGTAATTTGGATCCGCCAGGGATGCAGGAATGAAACCCATATTTATAGAAATGATTACCATAATATCTATGGCTGTCATTCCTATAATACATTGTAATTTTTACCACACATTTCTCTTCGTGCACAGGAGTTTAGTGTAGAAATAATATTTTTATTTAATTTTTTAGTCAAAAAGTTTGAGATAATGAAAAAGAAACAAATTTTTTTTTTTACACTGCATCAACGATCATTTTTAAACATTTATTTATTAATTTTTATTTCTAAAAAACTAGGGGATCTAATATGCATAGTTAATATTCTTGTAGTTGCAAAAAAAAAAAACCAAAAAATGATATTTACTAAATTTTTTTTTGTTTACAAACTTACGTGTTATAATGGACCCAACGGATTTTATCTCGGAAGTGCACTTCTAACTTGGACGTGATAATTTTTTTTTTTTAATATAACGACGAATTATTTTTTTGTGCTGAAAAATTTCGCTGATAGATATCTATTACAATTTTATGGTTTACAATTTTTTCTAGTCTAATTAAAAAAAATTTTTTCGTGTTACACTTCGGTGGGCGGAATATTTTTATGAGCAATTACTTCAAATTTTTAAATAATTTATTCATTGAATAGATTCAATAGATAAATCTATCCGATTCTTATTTTTTAAATAGTATATTAGTTTTAAAAAAATTTGTGATCACTTACTAATATATTTTTTTTTTTTTTTACTTAACTCAAAAGTTTCTCTTATGCATAAAAAATTACAATAGAGTTATTTAATTTTACATATGAGGAAGGGACATTTCATATCGTTTACTGATGAATTAAGCTTGCATTTAAAATTTTTATCAAATTTTGATATCTTTCAGTAATTATACAAAAAAAAATATTCTGATTTTTGAATTTTTTTTGGCCAACAGTTTAGAAGACACAAAATTTTCAAAAAATTAGACGAGTTTCGTTTAAACAAAGTTGAAAAAAAAAAAAAAAAAAAAAAAAGAAACTGTAATTCTAAAAAAAGTCATATTATAAAAATTTTTTTGAATGAGTATTAAAAGATATCAAATCTTCCGTGAAAACGTAGTAGTGAATTCACCGCATAGGTAAATTTGGCATGAAATGCCACATATATATTATACTGTCATTTTGCAGCAAAGTTTTTTTTTTTCAATCTCATTAATCAAAGTTATTAAATATATAACAAGTGTGGTTTATTGTTCGGAGCATGTATATCTCCATGTATTAAATTTTTTTCAAGCAAAAAAACAAAGACTCGATAATAAAATATATGAGCTCCGAGCAGCTCAGAGCAAGCGATCGATAAATAACGCATCAATAAATTCAAAAAAAAAAATTTTTTTATTTTTTTAGTACAGCACTTGATTCAAAGTTCGGAAAATTGCTTGGAATTTTATTAAATTTGCCATTAAAAATACAGAAATAAATATTTGTCGCTTATTGTTATTTTTTATGACTAAATAATTCTCTCTTAGCTTTATAAATCATAGAGCGCCACAGGGCGTAAAGTTTTATACAAAAAAGTCCGTTCAGTAAAATCTGTATGTCAGACGGTTTTTGAGTTATGGCTGCTGAAAGCTTATTTATTATAAAAATTTTAATAAAATCATTTACGATTGATTTCAGCAATGAGTACGAAAAAAATGTTGCTGCAAAATGACATAGTCTAATATATATATATATATATATTATGTTTTATGGATGTGCGAATAATTTGAACTTACGAATTATTTGTATCGAATCGAATCGAAATATTCGAAAATTTATGGATAATTTCAAAATTTTTTTTTCATATGAGCTGAAATTGTAATATTTCTTTCCAATAATTCAAATTTTTGTCCGAAGAAAATAGAACTCAGACACGAACCTCCGGAAAAGTAATTTTTGGTTACTTTAAAAATTACACTGTAAAAAATTTTCAGAGTAAATGCAAATTATATTCGGAGTGACCGCGGAGTGGATGACTGTATTTTTTTTTCTGTATATTTATTTAATCCCCTCGGAGTAAGATTCGGAGTGAATGGGGATTTGAATAAAATGTAGATCACTCCGATATCACTCCGTTGAAAACACAAAATTCCTAATTACCCCGTATGTAAAGTGAATTTTTCTTGAACTCCGGATCTCCAAGTGACGGAGTAAATTAGAATTTAAATAAAATCCGTAATCACTCCCGATTTTCTACTGTGTAACCTCTCGATTAAATCGAATTTGAATATTTGAAAGCTGATCAAAATTTTCTCGATTCTAATCGAGCCACTGAAAAAAAAAAATTTGCTATAACAACAAAAATCAAGATTACACAGATATTTGTTATGATAGCAAAACTATCTTGGTTAACGCAACGAAGTGGCATTTGTTGTGGTAAGTAAGGTGAAGTTGCTGTTTTTTGAATACTCATAGAATTTTGTGCTTTAATTAGGTGAACAATATCATTAAGAATTCATCACGAGTTTTGGATTTTGGACATAAATTGTGTTTGTAAATTATGGCTAAAATATTAAACGCTATTTATTTTGCAAAGTATACCAATATGTATAAGTATGGTTAAAGCGGGCGTCTTGAAGAAGTGATTTTCTTGACTCAAGAGAATAAATCGCGACGCGATAATATCTTAGGTGAAGTAAAAGTTTCTCGAGTCAGGAAATCTGTATAAAACCTAATTTAATATTTAGCTCAACGCTTATCATTTGTTACAACGGCAACTTCACTTCAAATATTACTTCGTTGCGTTGACCATCGATTCGTTATCTTGACAAATAGCGGCATAATCTTGACTTTTGTTAAGATAACAAATTTTTTTTTTCAGTGAGTGATTTGAAAAGTTACAAATAATTAAAAAACTTTTGAATAATTCGAAAATTTACAAATTAATCAAAAAATCGAATTATTCGATTCGCTCACCCTTAATATGTTTTGTTGATATGACTGCCAAATTAAAAGTAATTAAAAATTATTTTACAATAAATTTGACATTTAAAATCTATATTATATTTCATTCGTATTAATTTAGATTTTGTGCTTTACCACTTTCATGTAAATATACATCATATAGTTTTAATTTAGTTTCATTAATTAATTACATGCATACGGGGCTTAATTAAATGGACATTAGTTTAAATGGAATAAATTTACATGAATCATTGTATTATTTATAAAAATTATCTAATAACTAATTATATTTCATGCTTCTGACAGACTAAATAACTAATCTATTAATTTTTAAATATCTATTTATATTATCGTCAGCTAAAAGATATTTTAATAATGTTTTTAAGCAATAGTACAGTAGCTCGACAAATTATTAGTGTTATTATTTTATTTAATGTATGAAAAATTCTAAACTTAATCGATAATAAATTCGTTCATGAAATTCGGTGTCTTATTAAAGCAATGAGACAAAGACACTCTGCGGAAAATTTAATTATGAATAAAGATGTGATGAATAAGATAGAAAAGTTTATTGATTAAATGCAGATTTTTAAAATCAGTCTGTAAGGACATGTCTTGAAAAAATTTATCATCAATCATCATTATTATATATTAGGTCAGTAATTTATTATTATTATTATTATTATTATTATTATTATTATTATTATTTATTATTTATTATTTATCATTTATCATTTATTATGGAAGAAACAGCACGAGAGAAATATTTTGATAATTTAAATATATTGTAAAAAAATATTCCGCATCGATGTCAACTATTTTCGAAAATTTCTTAGGAATGCTATTACGATTTTTTATTTTTTTTTTATTTTGTTTTTTTGTAGTTATATTATTTAATTTAGTATCTAATCTATATAGTAATATTAATTACTCGGCATATCACTACTTGTTGGACTAATTGCCGTTGTCATATCGTTCATAACCGGAAGTACCAAGCTCGGTCTTCTTGATAATTTTTCTTCATATAAACTCAAAATACTTTTCGGTCGTGGTATTACTACACTCCATGGATCAGATGATATCGTAATTGGTTCATCTTGCTATAATAAATATATTACATGAATAATATTATAATTTTAATATTTCCATTTGTGGACTTTACGTCAATAATAGTCCTTTGTGTAAAAATTGGATTTTTTTTTTTTTTTTATTAATAACTGTAAGGTAAAAGCCCCTATACCCGCTCGGTACCATTAGTCGTTCACTTTAACTGTTTAACGCGTTTTTTTATAATTTCTTTAAAAAAAATTACAACTAAAAATATTATTATTGATAAATAATTATTTGTGAATCTAAATATATTGAAATATCATGTATCAAATTATTTTATAATAGATTATAAATTTAAAGTAAGTGACTGTTTTCAAAATCGCGCTCAGCCTGGCATTTTTTACTTTAACGTTCATTTGTTATAGTTTGATTAGCAAGACTGCGCTTCGGTTTTTTACCCCCACCATCAAGGCGCAATGTCTTAGGTATTAAATTTAGATGGTGGGGGTAAAAACCGACAATATCCGAAACGAAAACTCTCGCTAATCCAACTATAGATTAAATTTGGGTTACGTCAAATTTTTTAAGAATTGTTATAACTATATCTTATTAAATACATTTTTAAAATTCATGAAATTTGATATTATGAAAGAATAAAGTAGTATAATTTATAAATTATTTGTCCAAATCAATAAACTTATGATAGTTTAATTGATATTGTCTTTGAGCGACTATGGGTGCACTCAAGGACTTTATTTAAAAAATTAATAATAATTAATTATCAAGATTATTCTTCAAACTAAAATTTTATTGTAATACTTAAAACTAAAAAAAATAAGTATAAAAGAAAAGTATGATTTTTCATTTTATTGATTAATTTATATCGAGTGATTTAATCTCACTCTAATGAAAAGTGAGCGGGTATAGGGGCTTTTACCTTCAATATAATTATTATTGCAGAAAAAAAAGATTTCATGGTATAAGAAGTATTTTGCACTATGAATTGAAGACAAGAATTTTTTTCTCGGCTCAAAAAATTTTTTCGTCCCAAGAAAATTTTGCTTTCAATTTATACTGCAGAAAAATTCTTGGCGCAAGATTTTTTTTCTCTTCTCAAAAAAAATTTTTTTTTTTGAATTTACAATCAAAAAAATTTCTTGGAACAAGTAAACATTTTTTGTGCCAATAAATCTTTTTTTTTTTTTTGTGTATTGAAAAGATACCTACCGGAAGATATTTAGCTGCTGGAGGCAATGGAGGTTTCAAAAGAGCAACATCACTTAAATCCAAAGACGCAGCTGCAGTAGCTGATATTGGAGGTGGTGGTGGATCTGGTGGTGATGGAGCACTCAATGGTGCTTCATACCTTGGTGGTTGTACTGATTGTATTGGTGTATTTGTCGCTGATCCTAAAATCCATCGTGCAAAACTTTCACAGCAACCGCAGCATACGTCCGAAATACCCTGGCGAAGTCCTCGATGAAGTGTTAGGAACAAAGCGGGGTTGACAAAAGCATGAATGTAGGCAATGTGTAGAGTGACCTTTAGATAAAAGGATAGAAAAAAAATAGTTTGGGTCACATTGATTGATTATTGTTTTAAAATTAATTTATGATATTATATTTAAACGGCAACTTTTAATCGTAAATCACCTCATATCCAGTTGCATTGCCAATTACCGGGTGATGAACAAGTGTTACAAAAAATAAGGGACCCCAGAATATAAGATATGCTGCAGTGATGACTAGAAACATTTTGACCCTTTGAACTCCTTCACGTTCCATTCGCCTTAGATAATTTCTCATCTTCCGATGCTCTTCTAATGCACCACCCCTCTGAAACAATTCAACGATCGATAGTTATACACTTTTGTTTTTGCCCTATTGTTGGGTTGTTTCTCTAAAGTCTAGTAATTCAGTGAACTGGAAATTATCTTGACTACTCTATCGTTGCTTCATTGCCGTTCTGTCGATTCACTTACTCATTATATTAAGTTGTTAAGAGTTTTCATGAGGATACTCATACTTAATTAGTGTGCATTGTTCAGTACTTGAACTTTGTATTAATGGTGTGCATATTTTTTAAAAATTGAATTAAAAAATTATAATAGTAAAACTTTTTTTTTTTTCATTTACTACAAGTAGATAATTTTGAATGTGAAAGTTGAAATTAATTAATGTCTTTTTTTAAAATAGACTTAGTATTATTACCAAATGTCAGTGTAGTTATATTCTTTGACGATTAAACATGAATTACTTGGCAAAATTCAAGTCACGTATTTTATACGATTTTTATCACGATTATTCGTATGAATAAGAAGCAAAGAATATGATGATATGGAATAATTTATTGGTCTTTTAAATTCTCTAGGTTAAGTCGAGAAATATCTGATTTATTTTTATATATTTATTTTTAAAATTTATATTCCGTTTTATACCTTTGGAGTTGTGCCATTTCTCTGATCTGCGGTTCCACCGTCTGCGACTCCGTTCGTTCCACCGTGACCACCGCCTGTGACATTGACGAGTGTCGTGACAAGACCGGCGACCCGAACCTGATGGAAGTACAAGAAATTCAAATATATCCTATTTGTCTTTCTATTACATACTATACATTTCTAGACTAAAACGATCTAAAAAGATCTAAATACATGGCAATAAATAATTTAGTTAAAATAAATAAATTAATCTAGCGAATTAAATAATTCAGTTAAAATTTTAAAAAATTTTAAAATAATTGAAAATACAGTCGAGTCGCGTTATAAGTCCGGCTTGTATCTTTTTCTTTTAACCAAACTCGTGTTAATATCAGAGGGACACTAAGAGGACTTATAACGTGACTCGACTGTATTTTAAATCTGAATTAAATTTTTTAAGACTTTTAAAATGTAGTTATACCCAAGTAGCACAGAGACAACTTTAAGATGTCATAAAGATCTTCTTTAAAGGGACAAGATAAAATTTTTTTTGTCTTAAAGCCAAGTTATTTTTTTAAATAAATAAACATATAGATGTCAATCCTAGGAGTCATAGAAAATGTTTGTTCTTTTTTCCGTCTTGAAAAAATCATTTCGATTGAAAAATTGTTTAGGTGACTTATTTGTAATTTACTTTTTGTCGTCACTTGTGTCAAGTCTTTTAAGTAGATATTTTTTCGGTGACATTAATTTTTGATTGTTTTGTCGAAATTTTTATGCATTATTAACAGGTCGAAAAACAGCCTCAAAGCTTCTATCTTATAGATGTCATAAACCCAAGGGTGCCACTTGGGTAAAGGTGTGCTAATAATTCAAATTTTCGAACAATTTGAAATATTCGAATTATTCGTTAGTTTTAAAAGTTTTTGTAAATTTTCAAATTATTTAAAAAAAAAAAAAAAAAAAAAAATTATTGTAAGGTTTAAAGACTTAGTACTCAGTCAGGGAACTAGTACTCGATTACTCCATTAATTTGTATACAGAAAAAAAAGATTTCTTGGCGTAAAAAAAATTTCCTGGGTAAAGAAATTTTTTTTCGCCTAAAAATATTTTTGTTTTCAATTCACGATGCAAATAATTTCTTAGAGTAAGTAAAAATTTTTCGGGGTGAGTAAAAATTTTTGGTGCCAAGAAATCCTCGTTTTCTGCGTGTATCCATATTTAGCAAAATTTCGTAATCTTCACAAACTAGATAAAATTATATGTTCGAAATTCGAACAAAATATTTGAATTTCAATCGAATTAAAAAATTTACAAATAATTTGAAAATTTCAGAATATTTTAAATTTCGCGAATTGATTTGAACACTATTCACACATTCTCAATTGTAATAATCGATTTTTATTCAAAACATATTTGTACAATTCGAATGTATAAAAAAAAATCTAATTTAAAATATAAAACTCACGGCTTCAACATTGGCTTTAGTGAGATCTCTGTGCAATTTTCTTAGATGAAATAATGTGAGTGCAACACATATTATATTTATAGCTATCCAGAGAACATTTAAAATGTAATGTCGGAATGGACCGTGTACCAGTGGACAACTGGGTGCATTATGACTGGTTTCAGTATTAGCGGCAAGTGCGCCACTCAAAAATGTAGGCCCGAGGTTTATTGTGATACTAGCAAACCATATCATAAAAGTACCGAAAAGTACACACTGTAAAAAATTTATTTTTTAAATTTTACATTAATATTTTATCTTACTTTACTTTTTTTGAATGTCATTATTATATCATATTTATTATTAATGATATTATCATTATCTGTGGGATGTTAAATTAAATGGATTACATAGTAAACGGATTTGACACCGCAGGTGTCAAACCACGTGCATCAGTAAACCTCAATCTATCATCGGCACTTAACCGAACAACAGATGGTTGATGATAGAGGAAATATCATAATCTTTATATAATTAATTATCAAAATTGTAAAACAAGCTCATAGAGCTAGACAATTTAAATATTTTTTTTTATAACTAATAATATATCTAACCTGGGGTGAATCCATAAGAAGTGGAGCTGTAAGATCAGCTTCTTCATCACTTTCCGGAAAAACAGGACTGTCATTAAGCACAGTCGTTAGCATATTGACTGTTGAGACTGTGACGAGTAATAAAAATGCAGTCTCAACTAGTGAACACTTGTTAACCGGCTGACAGTTCAAAATACTCGATCCAAGTGGTAATAATATTGCTGCTCTAGCACAATCTACCATTGCTTGATGAAATAACAAGCCCTGCGACCACCTAAAATCAAATATGAGCACAAGTGTATTTTTTTAGTATATATAAGTGCCGAACTATTTTGAAATTTATATTAAGCTTGATAATACACTTGTTTTTATAGTGAGAAAAGTGTAGGTCAAAATCTAATTACAATCCATAAAAAAAATTACTATGATTTGAGAAAAATTCATTTTTTATTTCAATTATTCTTATCTAGATTGTAATTTTCACTCATCATAATAATTACATTACAGCTTCGTTAAATTTTCGCTTGGAAAAAATCAATATTTACTTATTCATATAAAAATAGTTCATTGATACAAAAAGTAGAAATTGTTTTCAGAATTATTAAAAGTTAGTAGTCACAATTTTTGTTTCGTAGTTGATAAATTTTACATTTCCAATGTAATTCTACGTAGGTACTGTACATTTTAAAATGTCGGTAAGACAAATTGCTACTCTGGGAAATAAAATTACTATTTGAGATTGTAAAAATTACTATCTGGATTGTAAAAATTACCCGACAAAATACATCTTTCACAAAGCGCGTTAACTAATATTTACTAAGTACAATAGTCAAAATTATTGGTACATTATAATTTTTATTTGTCGCTAGTAAATTTTATTTTGAATGTAGTAATTTTTATAGTCAACAGAAATTATTATTCTAAATAATATGTTGTAATTTTTATTTTGAGTTTTGTACAATTTTTGATTTTTTTTTAACGTTTCAAGATTAATTCTCAGACTGTAATTTTTTTTTCGAATTTAAGAAAAATTACTTAATTTTTTTCTTCGTGATGAAGCTGAAGCTAGCTGCCGTAATAAGTAGCGGCCAGGCAAAAAAGTACTGGCCGCTACTTATTACGGCCGCTAGCTTCGGCTTCATTTTCTTCGTGTAGTGAGAAAAAAAGATACGTTTACTAGGAAATATTTATTGATTGAAGGAATTAATTATTAAATGAAACGAAAGATCAGGGTCCGACGGCTCACCCCCCAAATTTAATAATAAAAAATTTAATTGGAATTCAGGAGTAAAACAGACTTTGGGGTAAAATGGGATACCTAGAAAATCTAAAGAAATAAAATTGTTTTTTAAAGGGGAGATATTTTGCCCAAAAAAGAAGATTTATTAACCTTTTTTCCATCGCGTATTCTTTGCCGAACATCGATAGTTGTACGGTGACGGAATCGTCGGAATATGATAATAAAATGAAATTAAATTTGCCCCAAATAGGTCATAATCATTTGTATCCGGTGCGAAGTTACAAAAAATGATCACTCGCTTACGTGGTCTGTCGTGCCCCGGTCTTTTCTATTTTTTTCGAAAGGATACAAAAAAATTTCAATTGATTCGAGTTGAATTATTCGCCGATTTATCTAGAGTCGTGGAAATAAGTATCAATTTTTTTTAGTACGAAATTTATCTTGTGCAAAATATCTAGTTTGCTCCAAAAAATTAAATGAAAAGTTTTTGAGTCGAGAAAATTTTCTGGGAACAATAATAGATACTTTTTTTTTCTATTAACGTAGTGTTATCTCTTGATGTTTATTTTATATTATTTACAAGTAATTTATAAAACAATTTAATAATTTTAACCGCAAATGTTTGTCATAGTATGTATTTTGTATGACAATACTCATCTCGGAAATGTTCCCAAGAGAGTTTGTCGATTAGCCGCTGGCAAGTACGATAATATTTCTTGCACGATTGGGGACAAGGTTTACCACACGGGATATACACTTTTGAGACTAAAGGGATGAGAGTTAAGAACCAAAGGACGGAAATAGCTAATCAAATGCCAACAAAAAAGCTAAAGTTGGCTTGCTTGTTCATCCAAAGTTAGTTCTTCTCACTATCAGCTTTAACTTTTTTGTCTCCTAAAAAGAGGTGATAAAAAAAAATAATTGCGACGCTAAGCCAATTTTAGACCATTATGCTCAGTCTCAAGCATATGTAATTATACTTATGGAAAAGACGTGTGAATGAAATAAAAATACTTACATTCATATATTAAAAACATAAACATATACATTTCTATAACGTATATGTACGGAAATAAATAGGAATATGAGCATGAAAGGATGAGGGTGAATATGAAGAGGACATATGGAAGAGGCAAAATGAATACATGTCACTTGGATCTATGTACAAGGCTATAGCTTGGTTGTGACAGCATCCAAGCTCTCTGTGTCACGTTAGATTCTCTGTCATTCCTGTCGACCGCATGAAAGTTGTTTCATGATACTGATCTCAAGATAGGTATGCCATATACTTACATACCCTCATAAACCTTCATATATATGTATAAATTTATGCAGTTACATTAATACTGAAGCCATAAATTTATACCAGTTACCGCATGTACGAAAACTTCGTTCCAAAGCGATTCGAAAAAAGTTTGACATGTAGAATTTTTAAATTTGAGACAGATTAGAATTTCAAGTTGAACGTTTTTCGACCTTTTGGGGTTTAAATATTCGTAAAAAATATTGGAGACTTAGAACTTTATGTGGGCGAATAGTAAAATCCCAAAAGTTGGAAAAAAGTTAAACTTTAAGTTATAATCTGTTTCAAATTTAGAAGTTCTACATGTTGAACTTTTTTGGAACCCTTTTGAAACGAATTTCTTTTACATGGAACTATACATTATTAAAAATTTTCCTTGAAACTTAAAGCAAATAACTTACAATTAATAACAAGTCGAAATCGATCAAAATATAAAATATAAATATCACTATTCATTATAAATTAACTTATTTATATATTTTATTTTTACATTACTTCAAATTTCCAAGTGATAAATCTCATGGAAATTAAAAGCACAATGTATTTTATTTTAGTAATTTTTTTATTATTGTCCTCGAGTCAATTAATTTTATATAATGTTTATTTTAAAGCTGACAGTTATTTGAAAATCCTGACTTTTCATTGAAAATTATTGTTTTTTATGTATATAATTAGTTTTTGAGTACGACAAATTTTAATGAAGCTGAAGCTAGCGGCTGTAATGAGTAGCGGCCAGCAATTTTTTGCGTGGCTGCTACTCATTACGGCCGCTAGCTTCAGCTTCATCAAATTTTATAGCAAGACTAATAAACTCGCAGTTATCAAAAACTTGTTAATATTTAAAAAAAAAAGTTGGTACTGTATTGTAAATATTTTTCAGTTGAAATCTAACTCGATATTTATATAAAATAAATAAATCTTATTAAATTTCCATGACAATTATCCTTGAGAATCGTAAAAATTTTAAACAGTAACACTTGAAGGCATAACATGTTGGTGTTTGTAAATAAATTTTGTATCTGAAGATCAGAATGTTTTTCGCGCAAAGAAAATGAAAATAATATATTTTGTGACAAGGAATGAAATAAAACGTAATATTTCCCGGTTTTTCAGTAAAGTTTTTCACATTTTCCCCTGATCTAGTGATTTTATTCGTATCATTTAGATATTCAAAGTTTTTATTATATTTTCATTTTCAATAATTAAATTTGATAATTAAATCATGCGAGAAACCATAAAAAATGGCAATAAAATGAATTAATATTGCCTACTTTTGATTATTCGATGTTAAAAATGTGTAAGTTAAAATATTTAATAAGAAATTTTATGATTCAAATAAATTCAAAATACACTGGTTACAAAAATTAAGGGATATTAAAAAAATTTCAAATTTTTTAGTAATTTTCAACAGTTTGTAACTCGAAGGAAAATGGTCGTACAACAAAAACAAAACAGGCAAACTGTAGCTTCAAGTGCCTAGTTTTCTGATCTGATCTTTAAATTTTTTTACTATGCACGGTTTCGGAGCAATAAAAAATCAATCGTAATTATCGAAAAAAATTTATTGAAGCTCGAAGACCTTTTTTAAGACGAGCGAAATTTGGTAAATTTATTTTTCGATAGTTTTCTTAGGATTGCTCCGGAACCACACATAATAAAAAAATTTTAAAGACCATATCAGAAAACTAGACACTTGAAGCTACAGTTTGCCTGTTTTGTTTTTGTCGTTTGACTATTTTCCTTCGAGGTACAGCCTGTTCAAAACCACTTGAAAATTCTAAATTTTTTTTAATATCCCTTAATTTTTCTAACTAGTGTATTATTGAAAATTTTTTAAATTTTGAACTGTCACAATTTAATTCCCGGATACTTTTTGAAATTCCCTGACATTTCCATGATATTTCCCGGTTGCATTAAATTCTCTGATAATTCCCGATACTCCCGGTTTGTGGTCGCCCTGGTATCATGAAAAAATTTGTGTAATTTGACTTCTTAAAGGCGACTGAAGGAGTAATTGGGGGTGGCTGCAATTTTCGACTGACGTATTAGCGCCTATGCGAAACATTTCGGAAGTCTAGATCTAGTAGATGATTCATTTTATTCCGCGAAAAACGTTCTGATCTTCAAGTACATGGTATAAATACATAATAATTTTTCTTTCGTGTTATATATTTAATTTTTATAGACGTTAAGTATCGGTGTGGACTTTTTATTACCTTCTGAGCTGACTTTTGGCAAGTATCAGTGCCATAAGTATTATATTGGCGCCCATTCCAAGTGCGCCGAGACTAAATATCACAGTTGCTTCGGTCACTCCACCGGGATGACACTGGAATACTTTTGTCGCATTAGATGTTACATTGCCAGACGCACCGATGCCGAACCGCAAATTAGCCCCTATCATGGCTACAGCCGAACCTAGTGAAATCATATATACACACATATAATTAATTGTTTTATTCACAAATATTAATTATGTAACTATTATGATACGCATGATAAATGTTTAATTTATTGTCGTGGTCATTTAATAATATGTATAAATGATATATATGGTAGTTTGTTAGGCATTCAAAGTTAAATCTAGTGTTATGTTCAACGAGCTGCAGCCAACCGTTCAATTGTTCACTCACTCTGTCGCATATAAAAACAGTTTCATTCATAAAGTACTTTTTTTATATTTTTCTCACGTTTTATTGCGTCTAATAATTGAAATTTTTTTTCTTTTTTTTAAATATTTTACTATTGGTTTTAAAAACAATTTCTACAATTGCGAGTAATTAAATTATAATTAGACAAAAAGGGGATAAGACAGATTACAGAAGATAATGAACTGAATATAAAAACTGAATACTATCGTTAATATTTTTTTTTTTAAATATTTTATAATATAAATTTTGAAATTAATTATAACTTTGGGTAATTAACGTCCGTGAGAATTATTTGATTTAAATACGTCGTTTCAATTAAAACTGTACTGAAAATCTGAAATTCGTCAAACCAAATTTACTAAAATGTTCTTCGCTTGTATAAATTTATCATTTAAAACTTTTAGTACAAATATTCGTAATAAAACCCGCTGGAGTATAAAAGTATTATAAACTTTAATGTATTATTTTTAATGCTTTACTTTATTTCATTTATATTAAAAGAACTTCACTGTTAAAAATCGGAGTGAAATCTGAGTGGCTACGGATTTCTTTGACATAATTATAAAATTATGTAAAATAATTTTTAATTACTTTTACTTTGGCAATCATATCAACAAAACATATTATGGGTGGGCGAATCGAGTAATTCGATTTTTTGATTAATTCGTAAATTTTCGAATTATCTAAAAGTTGTTGAATTATTTGTAACTTTTCAAATTACTCGATTCAAATCGAGTACTTTTGATCAGCTTTTAAGTATTCAATTTTTTTTAATGGAGAGCTTACACTGTAAAAAATCGGGAACGAATTCAGATTACACGCAGAGAGAAAAAACTGGTTTTCTGAACTATGAAAAACATAGTTCAATGAAGCCTCCACTATCACCCTCAGTTCAGATAACTAATATGTAGTTGTAAAATGTAACTGTGTTATAGTTCAATGAACAGTGACAATAGCGAACGTAATTAAGTCAAAAATGCTATTCTTATTACAAAAAAATAATGAAGAAAAACCTTAATTATATTCGTCGACGACTTAAATGATGCTAAATTAATGAAATTATAATCGTACAATTGCTGAAACATTTGTGATTCTGCTAAAGTATAAGTTCTGAGAAATAATATTAAATAGTTACCAACAAAACAAATGCTTAGTAAAAACTACTACTTTTAAATAGTTTCGGTCACTATAATATAGTTTAGGAAACTAGAAATATTAGTTAAAATGACTATTTTTTCATTTCCATCCCTTTCTAGTTACCACAACCCTGCACTTTTTTGTCAGTGCAGATTTTATTTAAATTTAAATTTGTTCTGTAACTCGGAGTTCTGGTGATCTGAATTTTATTTAAATCCACATTCACTCCGATTCGGAGTTTTTATATTAAAAAAAACTTACCTTCGGAGTAAATTTGACTCCAAGGGAACCTAATAAATAAACAGACATCCGCTTCGCATTCACTCGGCAAATTTTTTACAATGTATATTAACGTAAACATATTAATAATTAATTTAAATCCAGTTTATGATTATATTGAAAATTAATGCACGTGTCTAACACACGATAGTAAATACAAGTAAATGTGCAGTGGAATAATTAAAGTCGTTACCAATGTCCCGCCTTAAAATTGAATCATCACTTGCATGAATATGTATGGTTAGCTCTATATATTCTATATACCTTTCCTTTACCATCAGAGGTTGAGGTTTTCTCATTAAAAGATCCGTAACGACTACGTCCTGAGTATGTACTACTGAGTATGTATGCATTGCACTAACAAAGCGACCTAAATGCTTTTACTCACGTCACGTAAAGGAATTAAATTTTCGAATATAAAGGATCGAGAAGTAAAAAAAAAAAAAAACGAAAATATACATTTTATTATGTGACATGATAAAATAGAATTTCAAGTGCAATTATTTGCACTTATCACACAGAAGTCAAAAAGTCAAAAAAAACATCAGACAGTGAAATATTAAACCCATCATATAGATAAAAATGCTTCAGTTAAAAAATAATATTTTATTATTTTTTTTTTTTTTACATACAATTTAAACTAGAATAATCAAGTATTCTTAAAGCAGTTACTACTTTTAAAAAGTACTTGGCGCTTTTTTTACTGTGATTTAAAGTTTCGTCACATTACGTGTTTACGAGTTTAATTCTGAGGTCTTTTGAAGTATAGATAAGTACTATCGTACATTAACATTTTTATTTATACATATATATTAGGGTGTGCCATTTTGAGGCGACTTTTTTTCAACAAAAAAAAACAGGCTGAAAACTCGCAGGAAGATAAGAAAAGAAGCCTGTTAAAAGCAGATCTCTTAATATTAATATTTAGAGGTGCATATTTCTAATTTTCCATTTCCCATTTAAATAACATGGGAAAAAATATATTTTATGTTTTTTATTTTTCTAGCTCGGCATTCGCACCTCATATAAATAAGTCCATAGCTTACTCTTATAGAGAATTTAACGCTCTACAAAAAAGGTCTCTTATCATTTTTTGATAAATACATCCATTCAAAAGTTATTAGAGCTGGAATTCAAATCTATAATAAATTTCCAGATCTTTTTAGTTTTCCAGCAAAACTATCAAACTTATCAAAAAATGTTATAGAATCTTTTTTATAGACAATTTTATTCCCTACAAATTATTTTCAATTAAGTTTTTTGAAATTCCGCATTGTTTTCTAGTTATTTTTATTTTAAAGCCAAGCTCGTAAAAATAAAAATAGTCTTCTAATCTATTTTGAGGATTTAACATTAAAATTTCAGCTCTAATAACTTTTGAATGGATGAATTTATCAAAAAATGATAAGAGACCATTTTTGTAGAGCGTTAAATTCTCTATAAGATTAGGCTGTGGACGTATTTATATGAGGTGCGAATGCCAAGCTAGAAAAATAAAAACATAAAATATATTTTTTCCCATGTTATTTAAATGGGAAATGGAAAATTAGAAATAGGCATCTCTAAATATTAATATTAAGAGCTCCGCTTTTAACAGGCTTCTTTCCTCACCTTCCTGCGAGTTTTCAGTCTGTTTTTTTTGTTGAAAAAAAGTCGCCTCAAAATGGCACACTCATATATGTATGTATTTACTTTTTAGAATTTTTTTTTGGAATTAAAGTAAATTCACGCCAACGAGACCCAATTATGCAATCGCAAATAAACTCATTAATGCAGCACATTCAAATTCTATCTCATTCACTCGATATATATATTTTTTTAATTCTATTTTTATCCATATATTTTTTTTCACTACTCTACGATAAAAAGTGACTCTCCAACTTCATCTGCCACTATCAGGGAATCCAATATTCAGAGAATTAAAGATAATGATTTTTTACACTATTCGATTTTTCATTTAACTTGTTAAAGTTTATTTGTGAATTGATATCCGTGTATACTCATTGAATATGTACATGATATCAAATAAATTATGTTACTTAAATTTAATATTAATGTTGAATTTAATTTTATTATTTGTCTACGAAAAAATATTTAATGCATTTTTAAATAATGTATGAGTGAAACTGATAAATTTTTTTACGGCTGAAAATTTAAAAAATAGGATAAATAATAAATTTTGATATGGAATTTAAAAATTGATTTTCAATTCAATTTATTTTTATCTCGAACAAACAAAAAGGAATTTTAAGTTTACGTAATTTTAAATTCAGATAATGGATTTTATAATTCTGGACACGTTTCTAAAGTTACACTCGTGGTTTTACATGTAAGAATAAAATGCATGCTAGATTTTTTATGAAACATGGCTTTAAATTTAGAACAGGAATTGATTCATTTCTATTTCCAATAATATTTTTTTTTTAATTTTTCATCATAATTTCAAGCATAAAATTAATTATTCTATTATTCTTTCTAATAAATTAACATACTTATTTCATACATGCATGAAAATTCAATAATTTATAAATGATCTGCTCAATAATAACAAAAATTACTTGTTAAATAGAATTCAATTTTTTTTTCTTAAATACAAAATATTACAAAGTTTACATCAGTGTTGCCAAAATTCGGGTGAATTACCCATTTTCGGATAATGCGTGTTTTGCGGGTTATCATTGCCTTTTTTTTTAAATCTGTTCCACACTGCACTTATGTGACATATATTACTGGCCATTCTGTGTATTGACTCATAAGTAGGGACAAGCTTTTTGCCTTAATTTTGAAATGAATGCTTCAAATGGTAATGTTAAAAAAAATGTCTCTTATGATTTTTTTATACGACCAATATTTTCACTGTAATTCCAAAATTAAGATTCATAATGAATGATTCAAACTTTTGTTAATAATGAAAATCTTAATTTTGAAATTACGGTGAAAATATTGGTCGTATAAAAAATCATAAGTGACATTTTCTCTGTTAATTTAAATTTCCTACAATTTTTGTTCAAAAATTTTTTTTATAGGGGAGATCGGGGCAAGACGGCCCACCTAAGCCGATTATTATTCTTTGTGGCTTTTAACCATCAAGTCGATTTACTCTCGTCCAACTTTAACTCAATTCACCAAAATTTTGGTGAAACTCCTGAAAAAAACATTTTTTTTAGGGCAAGACGGCCCCCTCCGAAAAAACATGAAAAAAAATTTTTTTTTTGATTGTAAAAAAATTTCTCGCATTATAAATGTTTATATTTTTTTCTTTAACACCTGTTTTTACTTTTATATTACTCGAAATAATCTTTTTTGACATAATACGAGTAATTTGTTCACTTCTGTAGAAAAAAATTGAGTGTTTTAATTTTTTTCCAAACGATTGTTACTGTCTCTCCTGTCATGGACTGTATTCGGAATCAAAAGAATTACGGATTCAATGTCAAAAAAGTAAAGAATAGACTCATGATTCCTGTGCAGGAGTTGACGAATATTTTTTCGATATGTACATTTGTGAATATTGTGAAGATTAATTTATAATACACTTAAATTAAATTTAATATCTAAAAAAGTATTTTTGTTACATTTTGATAGTTAATGTTGTTAATTTTATAAATATATTATTCATAATGTTACACTTAATAATTATAATTGTTTTGTTGGATTCTATAACAAATTATATGAATAAATCAAAAGTTATTTAATAAAAAATAACTTAATTGATTAATAATTATTTTTCTATTGAATAAAAAATTGATTATTGGTATTTTCAACTTTTTCAAATGCTCTATTTTACTCCAAATCTATAGAATTAACCAAAAAATGATATTTCTATTAAATTAATCATGACTAGGTTATAACAATATGAAATACATTGTTTTTAGAATTTTTGAGTGGTTCATTTTGCCCCTAGTTTCACTTATAAGGCTAAAAATGAGTAAATAATCTGAATTTGTGATAATCAAAAGAAAACAAGAAAAAAAAAATGTTGGTTAATTTTTGAGGTGGGCCTTCTTGCCCCAGGGGGGCCGGCTTGCCCCAGTCTCCCCTACGATCAATATTTTCGCCGTAATATAAAAGAAGAAGGCCATTCAGCAGCCGAAATGGAAGTAGATTTTTCATTATTTATTTAATTATTTAAATCTGTAAGGTAGGCGGTGGCGTTTAAAGATTCATCTAAAGCTTATAAGATCAATTATATTTATGCTTGTCAATTTTAAAAAAATACTTTATGTATACTTTAATGTTTAGATTTTAAAAGTGTTACACGGCAGGAATTAAAATTGGAAGTTACATGAATTTATTAAAAAGTGGAAAAACGAATGCAACAGCTAAATTTCAATAAATAAATAGGTAATTTTCGTTGCATATAAAAAAAATACTACTGAAATATGAAGCTCATTAGATAAGCTACATAAAAATATTAACAAGATTCAACTATTATGTATTACTTGAAAGTTATTAAATGAGAAAGTAAAGAAAAATGTTTTTTTCTATTTTTCTGAAAATTTTGAAATTCATCAAAGTATTAGAAATAATTATCTAAAGAGTAAGCAACATAGTTTAAATTAAAGCAAATCGAATGAACATAAAGATTCAATCACCAAAAATAGATTATCTCTTTCGGATCAAAAGTTATTTAAAGATAAATCAAGAAAATTTGAATTTTTTGAAAAATTAAAAAATCTTTAAATGACTCTAACTTTTAAACTTTTCGGCTGATTTAGCTCATCTTCGAACTGAACAGAGCTCTTTAGCTAAAGAATATGCAAAAAAAAATTCATTAAGATCGGTACAGAATTGTGGATGCTATCGTGGGAGAACCGCGCGTTATATCGTATATATATATAAATACATATATAAACTTTTTCACCAATAGTATTTTTGGAACCTACTTGACTCAAATAGATAGAAAATGTTAAAATTTTTATGAAGTTGCGTCATAAGGACAAATACAAGTTAGATTTTTATAAAATCTATTAAAAATGTGACACTATTTATTATTAATTATTATTTTTTAATCAAATCTGAAATCCTGATCCTATTCATAAGTCAAACCACTATAACTTAGGATATATGCTTAATTGCCAAGATGTTTGTAGTTTTGTCTTGAGTACGTTAATGGATTCGTCAGTAAGGCTGTGTTAATGTACTCTTGCCTTAGACTAAGAAGATGAACCTAAAAAACACGCATTACCCAAAAACGAGTAATTTATCCGGAATTTGGCAACACTAAACTTTACATCCAAAACTGAAATTATTGATGATTCTGAAGTTAGCCGATGTTTAATAATTTTTTAATTTCTTTCAAAACAATAATTATGAAAAAAAAAAATACACTTATAGTTTTTTTAATTTTCTACATGTGCATTTTTTTTTTTTTAAATTGATTTGTTGAAAAAAAAATATAAAAACTTTTAATTGTCTGCTAACTTCAGGATCATACATTATTGAATATTTAACAAATTTTATTTTCACAATTTTTATTAAATTAAAATAATAAAATACCACAGATGATTTCTCTGCGTACTTCAATTTTATATATAAAAATTCAATCATTGAAATTGAAAAGTATAATTTTTTTATTTTAATTCTTCGGTACCTAACAAAAATATTGAACTGTATTTTATAAATATTATTTCAATATATTATTTAAAAACAAATTTTTTCGATTGGTTTCAGTTGATATTGTAACCGATTTTAGTTTTTGCGATAAATTTTTTATAAAAATAAACTAAAAAATATACAATACATGTACCTAGAGTTCTTACGACTTTCTTTAAACTCAATAAAATTTTATTAGCAGGCGACTAGAGTCTCGATACGGTTGGATAACTTGAAGTGCCGACGATGTGAGATTTCAAAAAATGTAACAAAGAATAAATCAGTAGAAAAAAATGCCTCCGTCGGTGGGTTGAAAGCTTTCTAATTGGGTCGGTGGTACCATTAATTAAATCTAGTCTTTGAATTTTCTCATATCGTAAAGAAAAAACAGTTAAAAGACAAAGGAAAACGTTCAGTTTTATCACAAAAAACAGAACAAAGTTTAAGTTCTTCTCTATTATGTTCAATTAATCCTTTCAATCCTTTGCACATTTACGTTGAAAATGAACAGTTATCATATAATTTTAATAATTTATTTCAGATTTACTTTATGATATAATTGATTCAAGCTTTATATCATGGATTTTTATGGTGCTTACTATTATTGATACTTTTAGCGGTTCAATAATGCCGTTTTTTTATTTACACTGACAGTAAAAATAACTTTTAAAAATAAAAATATTCTTGATCTGAAAAATTCCCGTATGAAAAAACAATATATGGTTAAAATATATAAAATCTTATATGCTTGCAACAAAAAAGTATATGATATATTATATTGTATATTAAAAAAAATCATATAGAAATTTTCGCCAATTTAATATAAAATTATATACAGTAGTAAATATATGTATTCCATATATGTAACTTATATGTTTTTTATATTGAGCCATATACATTTATATACGTTATATTTATATGTATATGGGTATATTATATATTCGCTTCAAATGAACTACTTTTGTGAATTTTATCTGCAATTTGAAGAGTATACCAAAATTTAGATCTAATTTAATTTAAGTGGGTCATACAAAAAAGAAACTTTTTTTTCTATGCACTATATAAATATATGTTTTTATATATGATCAGAATATATTTTTCGTATATCATAGAAATATATATTTTTATGTATGATAAAAATATAGTTTTTGTATAAGACAAAAATATATATTTTCATATATGATGAAAATATATTTTTTGTATATGATTGACATATATATTTTATATATGCTAAACATATACGGACTCGTATATGATGAATATTATATTTTGTAATATAAAAAAAAATATATCAGAAAATATAGTTAAATTCGCCACATATATTTTCTGATATTTATCATATATTTTGAGCATATATGTTATTATCATACTGGGTAATTTATTTTAAATAATGTTTTTTTTTTTTATAAAGGTAATTTTTTTTCAGTGCATAGTGGGTTAAGTCTCGTTAGAAAAATGCTTGAGAGATCAAAGGGCAAAAAACAAAACAACTTTCTTTTTGTTTACAAGAAATAACTTAGCTATCTTTTATAGTTTCAAGAATATATATCATGTTTTTACTTGCACTGTACAAGAAAAAAAAAAAAAAAAAAAAAAAAAAAAAAAAAAAAAAAAAAAAAAAAAAAAAAAAAAAACTTATACAGGTTTAAAATTTTTTTTGTTGAACAAAATTTTTTTTTAATGAACAACAGACAATTTATTTGATTATTTTAAAACTTAAATGTCTTTTTTGACAGTTAATGTGCTATCTTGAACTCGTAAAAATTGACGTAAGTGATAAAAGAAGTCGTTAGATGTGTTAGAAAGATGTGCAGCAGCTTTTATTGCGCAATTGGGACGTTAAAACTTATGAGGGTGCTAGTCGATCGGTCAATGGGTCGAATGTCCCTTGCGGGTAAACACCTGGATGTGATATTCGGTTAACCACATATATCTATTTATGTCCGCAACTGAGTACTTCGATAATAGTTTCATGAATTTTTTTTTTCAAGCCGTTTTAAAATTTTATTTTGCATCGTGCCTATGAAAATTTAATTTATGCTTGTATTTCTATACATACAGTTTAGAAGTGGCATAAATTTTAAATAGTTTATATATATATCGAATTTAAATTAATATTTCAGTTTCGAGTTAACCGCAAATTACGGATGGTTTCAATCTCTATCAATGAATCATTAACAAGGTTTACTATATATATATATATAGAACTAGCTAATCAATTATTCTTATTATTAAAAATACCAGCAATTACTAATTAAAAGAATAAATATTTATTATTACACTTTAATGAGTCATGATATATTGAATAGTTATTTTTTTATTATTTTGTTTCCCAGCAAATTGAAATTTTAATTAAATTTATCGTAAATTGAATTAAATGAAAATATTTTTTAATGATATATGTTGAAATAATTTCAATTGAGGTATAAATTAAAAATGAGTAGGTACATGTATGATAAATACTGTTGATACATTTTTAAATGTTAAAATGAATCATGTTTTTAATTTTCATTTATTAAATGCTACACTGAGAGAAAAAACTGGTTTTCTGAACTATGAAAAACATAGTTCAATGAAGCCTCCACTATCACCCTCAGTTCAGATAACTAATATGTAGTTGTAAAATGTAACTGTGTTATAGTTCAATGAACAGTGACAATAACGAACGTAATTAAGTCAAAAAAGCTATTTTTATTACAAAAAAATAATCAAGAAAAATCCTTCATTATATTCGTCGACGACTTAAATGATGCTAAATTAATGAAATTATAATCGTACAGTTGCTGAAACATTTGTGATTCTGCTCAAGTATAAGTTCTGAGAAATAATATCAAATAGTTACCAACAAAACAAATGCTTAGTTAAAACTACTACTTTCAAATAGTTGCGGACATTATGATATAGTTCAAGAAACTAGAAATATTAGTTAAGATGACTATTTTTTTTTCATTTCCATCCCTTTCTACTTACCACAACCATGCACTTTTTGCTCAGTGTATTAGGGGTGTGCGAAACGGATTTGATTCGAATCGAGTGTAACTATTTGATCCGAAATTCGAATCGAATAAATTAAAAAGTTTCGAATTATTCGTAACTTCTCGAATAATTCGTAACTTTCTGAATGATCCGAAATTTTTTAACTATCCGAAAATTTTTTAATGATGAGCTTACACGGAGAGAAGTATCAAGTAAGTATGACTATGCAGCACAGTAATAATTACATTACTCTATAATTTGTGTATAAGAGCGTCTGGACACAAACTATAGAGTAATGTAAATATTACTGTGCTGCATAGGCATTTTCACTTGACATTTTTCTCCATGTACACTGATAGAAGGATTTCTTAGTATTAAAAAAGATTTGTTAATATTTAACAAATTATTTCTTAACGGAGCTTTATTTAAGAAATATTTATTAATATTTAACAAATCATTTCTTAAACATCATTTTTTTGTATTTAATAAATATTTCTTAGCATCTAATAAACGATTTGTTAATATTTAATAAACGATTTCTTTCCATTTAAAAAATGATTTATTAGTATTTAATAAATCACTTTTTAACATTTAATGAATCACTTTTTAATAAATAATAAATGAATATTTTATATTTAATATATTTTTTATTATTTGAACAAATTTTTTTTTTATATTTAAGAAATTATCTATTAACTTATTTATTAAAATTTAATTCATAAAATCACACAGTTCAAGAATATCTATATATGTTTTTGCATGCAGCTACACACATTCATTAATATTTGTATTTATAAACAAAAATAACTAAAACAACCATCGTATAAAATTTTCTGTTCTTTTAATTTCAAAATACAATTTCATAGTAATTAACACTATAACTAGAATAAACAAATTAAAATTTCTTATATTAAACTACGCTGAGAAATAACATAAAATCCGTTTGATAGTACATGTGTTTTTAATGGTTTTATATTTGATTAAAATTGAACTGAATAAAATTAACAAGGCTTCCATATTTTCATATTTATAATATGGATGACAATTTACGAAACACTTCTGATATAAATATTATTTAAGTATATGAGAGCTTCAGTTGTAGGTTACGTTTAACCAACAATGCAAGCTAGAACGGAGTAAACAATATGACGTCGCAACGACACACACATATAGCTTTTTTAATACTTGTACACCACTACAGGCTCGTGTGTAGCCCTCTACCGACAAATTCGTCTAAGAAATATTTATTAAATATTAACAAGCCTTGTTTGGTGCTAACAAATATTTCTTTTATGTTAATAAGGCTTTGTTAGCATTAAAAATATTTCTTAATAATAAAGAAGTTACTTATTTCATTATAATAAATATTGTTAATAATTACTAAATATTTGTTAAATCCAAAAAAGTCAGTTGAGAAAAATTTAATAAATCAATTTATTACTCCTAAACAAATCCTTCTATCAGTGTAGTTTTTAAAGTAACCAAAAATAAGTTTTCCGTAGATTCGTGCCTAAGCTTTATCTACCTCTAACAAAAATTTGAGTTATTGGAAAAATTATTACTATTTTAAGTTGTTCAAAAGAAAATTTTGGAATTATTCGTAAATTTCAAATAATTCAGAAAGTTTCGAATTATCCGAAAGTTACAATTCTAAAGTTCGAATAATTCGATTCGATACGGAAAATTCGCAAGTTCGAACTATTCGCACACCCCTATTTAATACTCGCGTTTTTATGAAATTTCTTGTAAACTTTAATTAACTTATTGGAAGTGATATATAGATTGAATTATTTGCTTGAATGAAGGAAACCAAAGGTAGATAAAAGAAGTAATAAATAAAAAGGAAATGGAAGAGAAATTGAAGCTGAGGTTCTGTCGGCTGGAAAAAAGTGACGGCTGTGAGATTTGAAAACGAGAGAAGGAAGGAAGGAAGGAAGGAAATAAAGTAGTATAGGAATAGAATAAAAAAATTAGAAAGATGATGTGAGGATGTGTGAAAATTTAATCTGAATCTCTGTCCCGGATGTGAAGCTGTCTTTTAAATGTACATTCTACAAGCTTATTCTTGAAACTGAAACCCTTTTATTCTGACTAATGCTTATTTTCCTTATCTTCAAACGTGTCATTGCCATTTCACGGCTTTAAGTATCGCGTTTACAAAGCCGCAGTTAAAACCGGTATTTTCTTTCTTGATTGACCCTGAGCTTTAAAATAAAAGAAAACATTTTACTTTTTTTTTTATTTTTATTTTCATTTTTCTATTTTCTCATTTGATATATCTTTTATTGTATTACATTTCTTTCTTCCAATATGTGCTATGGATTTATTTTACTATACATGGTTCTTCATTTTTTTTGACTTTTTGCTTGTACGTACTCTTTGATATTTTATCTAGTTCGAGTTGTACACGAGACAGAGCACAAGAATTAGGTATTCTCTGCCTATCGATCCGAAAACAATTTATATGAGATAAAATTTGACGAAGATTAAGCTTAGATATTTCGCTTAGTTAGTAATCAATGAGATGAATAATTTATTAATACCGCTGCTATTATTATGTTCTTATAAGGGATGTGCAAATGATTCGAACTTCCGAATTATTCGTATACACTGAAAAAAAAAACTTTTGTTAAGAACATTTACTTGATACAAGAACATATATTTTTGATAATTTTCAAGAATATATAATTTTGTCTCAAGAATTCGTAGAATTGAAGGAAATAATTTTTATTTAATTTAAGTAAAGCTATTCTTTTGTTTACTCATAATATAACATCAAATTCATATAATAACAAAAATAAATTTGATGCTCTTTTCTCAAGAAATTGATAATTAATAATAATAAAATAAATATTTTGAACGGATTTCTTGAACCAAGAAATTCTTGTTTCGAAAATAGTACTTTTTTTCTCAGTGTAGAATCGAATGATTTTGATAATTAGAATTTTTGTAAGTTTTCGAATTATTCAAAAATTTTCTTTTGAATGACCTAAAATTGCAATATTTTTTCCAATAATTTAAATTTTTTCAGAAAGAGCTAAACACAAATTTAGATAAATAGAGCTGAGACATGAATTTACGAAAAAATTATTTTTGGTTACTTGAGAACTAATCTTTTCATTAAATAAAAGTTGAATATTTGAAAGCTGATCAGAGTTCTCGCGATTTGAATCGAGTAATTTGAAAAGTTACAAATACTTAGAAAACTTCGGATAATTCGAAAATTGACAAATAATTCAAAAAATTGTAAATAATTTTAACAGTTGCGAATTGTTCAAAAAGTCACGAATTATTTGAAAATTAGAACTATTCGATTTGAACATGATTTGCATACCCTTAGTTCTCATTTTAGAAAATATTCTAATTTCAATAATCAATCAGTAAATTATAGAACTCACACTAAGAGAAAAGTACATGGTTGTGGTAGCTAAAAAGCCCGGGTCAAAAAATTAGATCTGACTTAAAATAAATAATAAATTCAAATGTTTTTTCTTTAATTCAAGTTTATAAATTGTATTTATTTTATATAGGAATTTAATTTGTTTTTGCCCGTACTATTCCTTATCCAGGCCAAAATCAGACTTATTTTCGTATGATATTTGATCTGTTTTAACTTGTTTTTAAGGATAAAAACAGACTTTATTTACTATAATTTTTAGTCTATTTTTAATCGCTTTTAGATCAAAAACAGGACTTATTATAAATATAAATAATAATAATAATAATCTAGATTTATAAATTTATTCTAATTTTTTGGTATTTGAAACATGCTAATGCGCTTCCGTTATAAGATGGCACAAGAATTTTGATTTTTTCTCATGCCAAAATATTTTCAATTTCATCCAGTAAATAAGAAAAATTTCTTGACATATTTCGAGTTATTTTATTTATTATTATTATAGAAGTTCTATAACAGACCAAGTAGTCCAAATACAGTCCAGTGAAACTAAAATCAGATTAAATTTTTCGACCCGGGAGAGATGGGAATAAAAAAAAGTGAGAGAAAAGTACATGGTTGTGGTAACTAGAAAGGGATGGGCATAAAAAAATAGTCATCTTAACTAATATTTCTAGTGTCTTGAACTATATCATAATGTCCGCAACTATTTGAAAGTAGTAGTTTTAACTAAGCATTTGTTTTGTTGTGCTAACTATTTAATATTACTTCTCAGAACTTATACTTCAGCAGAATCACAAATGTTTCAGCAATTGTACGATTATAATTTCATTAATTTAGCATCATTTAAGTCGTCGATGAATATAATTAAGAATTTTTCTTGATTATTTTTTTTTTAATAAGAATAGCATTTTTGACTTAGTTACGTCCGCTATTGTCGATGTTCGTTGAACTATAACACAGTTACAACAACTATGATATCGTACATTTTACAACTACATATTAGATATTTGAACTGAGGGTAATAGTGGAGGCTTCAGCTAACTATGTTTTTTATAGTTCAGAAAACCATTTTTTTTTCTTAGTGCATACAGTCAAACATTAAAAAATAGTTTTGTTTCGAAAATTCAATCCTCTTTATAAGACATTTTGATTTTTTATTTATTCCGTTGATGGAAAATATTTTACGCATATGCAAAAAAATTTGTTCCAAAAAACATCATAACAGTGAACTTCCGAATTTGAAACCGTTCTGAACTTTGAGTTGATTATTTTAAGAATTTAACTTATAAAAATTTTTCATCCTCTTGACACTGTTCTTACACAGTTCCGATTGAAGTCAAGAAAAATGTTAATGGTTTGTTTTAGTTTCTTATTAATAACCTCCTCCGATTTAGCAAAATTCTCAAATCGAATTACTTTTTCTAGAAAAATTTCAAAAACGTGCCTCGTTGAAAAAATGCTTTGTTGAAAATTTCTCTTTGCGAATTCATTTTAAGTTCCAAAAATGATTACCTTAAATTTCAGAACTGTTTTAAGTATGGAAATTTACTGTTATAAATCTTTTTAAAACAAATTTTTAGTACACAGCTTCAACGAGTTTATTTCGGTTCGATTTTCATTTCAAACCTATTAATGTAGCATTCGTTATTTATCGAGTTCAGAATAATTAACTACAATACTTTTATCGATAAAAGTGACAGTTTCCAATGTTTTCTTTTGTTTTTTTTCATTTAACAACATTGGCCAGAAATTTATTTGTTTTGATAATTTCTATAAATATTGCATGATAATAAATAAACAGAGCTTAATAGCTCAGTGACGAAATAAAATTATGTCAGCACCACAGTGAAATATTCAATTGATATGCGTATACCAAAACAATCAACTGCTCATTGTAATATTTATAATACATTAATTAACACGAGCTTTGGTTAATCGTTTAAAATTATGAATAATTAAAATTTATAGATTCGTTAATTGCATTAACATTTTCCATTCTAGTTGAAATAATTAGATGTTAATTGTAATGAGAATTACTTTTATCATAAATTGATAAATAAATATTAAGGGTGTGTGAATTGTGCTCGAATAGAATCGAATTATTTAAAAGTTTTTGAGTTATTCGTAACTTTTAAATCTATTTGATTCGAATTCTGAAAATTCCACGTAAAAAAGGTGAAGTTGAATTTACCACAATTAGGGGTACATATACTACACTGACTAGTAATATATAGGATGACTACACATCTAGTAATGACTACTAGCCTATTGTGATACACAAACTGTGATAACATCTACTACTGTCGTTGGTTAAAACAACTCCTTGGTAAATGACAACCTAAATTTCTTACTACTCCACATCATAGTTTATAATTTCTTATTTTTAATTTATTTTTCAAATATATATATAAATCGATATTCATTATTTTCATGGTATTTAAAAAGTTTTAAAAATTTTGAAATTTATATCATATTGTTCGCACAAAGAGTTTTTAAACATATTAAAATGGATTCATAAGTAATAAATTCAAAATGTCACATGCGCAAAATTTTTAAAGTAGATTTTTTTTTCTATACGTCATGATATTTATTTTTCATTTGGAATTATCTTTATGATAAATTAATTCTTATATTACTAACATAGTTTCATTGAATATTTAATTTTTGTTGATATAAAATACAAGCACGTAATTTTAAAGGTTACAATTCCCACATTTATAGATGTAGTAATTTTAACTACAATTGTGGAGCTAGTACAACCACACAGTGGGGTAAAAAAGCTTAAGGTGGCGCTGTCGTTTTCGTTTGTCAGTCATTTTACTCTACATTGGAGTAGATTGTACAAATTGTGATATTGCGTACTCCAAAAATAGTAATACCAACTAATTCTTTCAAAATTGTGTGGTTAAAGAAACCACAGGATGAGTTTCTCATACTCCATTGAGTAGTTACAGGGCCTACAAATTTTTACCCCAGTCGAATAGTAAATAGAACTGCTACAGTAGAGATTAATCTTATACAGTGTCATTTATGCTACTCCATTTGTCGCTACGATGACAACAAAGTGTAGTTTAATTATTATTAGTTTAGCGTAGTAAATTTAACTCCATTAGAGTTCTATTTGTTTCTGAGAAAAATTCGAATTATTAGATAAAACATCAAAAATTTACTTCGTTGAAAAGAAAAGTTTTGAATCATTCAAAAATCTTCGAATAATTTGAAAAGTTTCGAATGATCCGGAATTTTCGGAAATTCGAGTTATTCTATTTAAAGTTCGAACCGAACAGTTTGATTCGACTCTATACGAATAATTCTTAGGCTCCAACTATTCACTCATTCCTAATAAATACATTAATTAATAAATGTAGATATTAAGTATGGTTTAAAATTTTTTAATTATTACAAAATGACAATTTGAATATATAATCTCTACAAAACAATATATTTTTATAATAAAATTAGATACAAATCATATTTGAACTCAACAATAAATATCGAGTTGGATGCAATAAAAAACTAAATTTTCGGCATATTCGGACATTCGATATTTTTCCCATTTAATTTTAAATATTTATATACCGTTTCGCCTATAAAGACACAAAATATAGTAGATAAAAAAAAATAATAATAAAAATGAAATATGAATGAGAATATTTTATTTTCATGTATCGGTAAAAATTTTTTAGGATCTTTTGTTGTTTGGATACGGACTAAGCTAAGACGTTGAAACGATAAGATGAGCAAAGAGCTGTGAAGGGATTCGTTTCCGACTTATATGTACGTATGTGGGGTCGTAAATCAGGCTTTATAAATCGTAAAACACAAAAAAAACGTAAAAATAAAATCATGATGAAGATTAAGCTGCGCTGAGAAAAAGAATAAATTTTAAATTGATGAATAGAATAATTTTAGTCTACATACAAGTATTTATTCCAGATATTAATTTATTACTTTCCAGCAGATTTTAACTCTTAAAATAGAATTTCACTTTATCAGATATTTTATACATCCATTAAGATTATTTTTAAAGTATTCAATTTATTTCATCATCCGAGATTATTGATGTAAAATGTATAATTTTACTTAATCAATTTACATATTTTATTATTATCGATTTACTTCGATTATTTATTCACTAAAACACTGAATATTAATAATCGCTTAAATTGTGTTAGAATAGTATTTTCGGTTATAGAATTAAGAAAGTGTGTTCTAATTCAGTAAAACTAAATAGTATATCAGCTGCTGCATAAGTATAAACTTCCGGGAATAAAAATGCATTTACGCTGCGACTCACAGGCAAGTAACGTAAACACGAGTATCGAAGTCCTGTTATCTTCTGCTAGCACATAATAGTTTTTTGTATTTAATGCAGGCAAATAATATATTTTAACTTGGCGTTAAAAACGTTAGAAACTTTCAAAAAAAGGAAAGTTTTTCCTTGCGTCGAAATAATTAATTCCAAAACGAATCCGAAAAAATTCAAAATATAGAACTTTTAAATTTTAGACAGATTCGAACTTTAGTTTAACCTTTTTTTAAATTTATAAGGTTCTAATAATAAAAGATGTCATTAATTTAGAATTTTACAAGAATGAGTCCATGCCAGATGAGAATTTTTTCGAAACATTATTTTATAAATTTTTCCCTCGTTTAGAGCAAGTTTGAAAATCTCAAATTTGAAAGCTTTGTAATGGAAGGAAAAAATATTGAAAGTATCCGTTTTCAGAATTATGTTTAAAAATCTTGTCATCTGGTTTTAGACTCGTCTACATAAATTTTTGATCAATGATATTTCTCACTACTAAAATCCTAAAAGTTAAACTTGAAATTCTAATCTATCTCAAATTCAGAAGTTCTAACTGTCGAAATTTTGTGGAATCTTTTGACAATGAATTTTTTTTGCGTCATTAATTGAAGTTCGATTTTCGAGAACTGAAATTTCCACAGATCTTTACAAGCAAACTCTATAATAAAAATTCATGTGGGATTATATGGGAACCGATAGGAATCTATATAGGAAATGACGTAATAGTCCTTAAGAATTAATATATAGGAGTGTATAGATTCATATAAGAATCCATGTAGGAAACAATGGGTTTCTGGATTCGCATATGGGAAATTCACATAGGAAGCTGTGGGTACCTGGATTTTCATTTTGACATGGTGCAGATTCCCATGCAAAATCGAGATAAAAATCCACAGTATATTTCCATATGAATTTGGCATGATGGGGATTCTCATAGAAACTCGTGTGAGATTCTATATCTAGATCTACGCTGGATTCCTATAGGAAACCATATGGGAATATATCCAAAACACTATGTGGGAATCCACATAGGAATTTAGGCTGGATTCCCATATGGATTTTTTAAATAGGAAAGCAATAAAATATTAATGAATTAGTGGTTTTAGCAAAAATACTACAACGCGTTTCGCTTACATTGAGGATAATTTTGTGACCATATTTATATTTATTTTCATTGCATAACGAAAAAGATATAAACAAAACTAATTACAGTAATGTAGATAATAATTATTATATTTTGGTCTTATCTTTTGTTAATCAAAGACGTATTTTTTCTTGTATAGTTGGAAATTATTTGTTTTTATCATGGCTTTGAATTGTTGTTGCATAACCATTCTACATTAATCCATTGAAATGCTAATCGACACAAATGTTTTTAACCACATAATTATTTTGTTCGAAGTAACAAACGAACGATTTCTCAAGTTATATTTTATTTTTTAATGCAAATTGAATAATTAACATTTTAATTAGTCTTCAGTTAAAATATGTAAAACAGGTTTTAATTATTATTTTTTTTTATCACAAATAATTAAAAAATAATAATGCAAAGTATTTTAATTGAGTAATTTCATATGAAACGTTATTTTTTTTATTTCACGGAGAAAAAAAATTAAGTAATTTTTACTAAATTTGAAAAAAATTACAATTCGAAAAATAATCTTAAGACGTTAAAAAAAAATCAAAACTTGTACAAAACTCAAAATAAAAATTACAACATATTATTTAGAATAATAATTTCTGTTGACTATAAAAATTACTACATTCAAAATAAAATTTACTAGCGACAAATAAAAATTATAATGTACCAATAATTTTGATTGTTGTACTTTGTAAATATTAGTTAACGCGCTTTGTAAAAGATGTATTCTGGCGAGTAATTTTTACAATTCAGATGGTAATTTTTTCAATCTTAAATAGTAATTTTATTTCCCGGAGTAGCAATTTGTCTTACCGATGCTCTAAAATGTACAGTAACCTACACGGAGAGAAAATTATGGTAACTGTTCCTAGTACGTTTATGAAATATCATCCCATACCGTATGGTAATGATTACTTGGGATTATGGGATATAGACCCATACTTTCTGGGAAAAGTTTCCATAAGTATGGGAACAATTCCTATCATTATGGTAACAGTTTTCATATCGCATGTGAAAAAATAATGGTAATGATTACCATACTCATAGGAGTAGTTCCTATAAGCAAATAGTAACCGATCCTATAACCACATTGTAATGGTTTCTAAGTGTATATGGGAATAAGCCCTATATATTATGGTAACTATTTCTACAATATTATTATAAACATAACCATTATATTATGGTAATGGTCACCATAATATTATGGTAATCATTCCCATAATGTATGGAAATTATTACCATGATATTATGGTAATAATTCCCATAATATTTAGAAATTATAATAATTTTTTTTTGTAAGAAGCGTTTTTTTTGTATATTACAAAATTTTGAGTGTACAAAAAAAACGCTTATTACAAAAAAAAATTTATTATAATTTTTAAATATTATGGTAATAGTTACTATAATATCATGGTAACCATTACCATAATGTATGGGAATTATTACCATAATATTGTGGTAACCATTATCATAGTTACATGGTAACGATGACCATGATTCCATAGGAACTATTCCGATACCATATGGGAATTATACCCATAATTATAGGAATGATTACCATAATATATATGGGTGCCGTTTCTATAATCAACATTAAAAAAAAACCGGTTACCATGCAGTATGGGAACCATTCCCATAATATATTGTATTTGTTACCATAATTTTCTCTCCGTGTACGTACAATTACATTAGAGATGTAATATTTATCAGCTACGAAACAAAAATTCCGACTAATGTACTAACTTTTAATAATTCTGAAAACAATTTCTACTTTTTTTATTAATGAACTATTTTTATATGAATAAGTAAATATTGATTTTTTCCAAGCAAAAATTTAACGAAGCTGTATTGTAATTATTATCATAAGTGAAAATTACAATCTAAATAGTAATAATTGAAATAAAAAATGAATTTTCTACAAATCATCGTAATTTTTTTTATGGATTGTATTTTTTTATTTGCGATAGTAAATTTTTCATTGTGATGGTAATTAATATTGAATTTCGACCTCAATTTTTCTTCGTGTATGCAATTGACAATTTACATATTTTCCAATGTGACTGTAAGATTATTAGAAGTGTTTGACGTTGTTGGAATACAAAAATTTTATTACAGTTACCAATCGCTAATCTACTTTTTTTTGCCGCAAACAAATCTACGCTAGACATTTTTATTGGTTTTTTTATTTTTACGATTTGTTACAGGATGAAAATAGCATTCAGTTTCCTTTGAAAATGATTAATGCTAAATTTATTTAAGCGGATTTATAAAAAACCATAAACTTTATTCAATATCAATTGAGCTTATAAATATAACATATCAATTGATTGTAAGCTTTTACTTGAATCCACCTCATTGATTTAATGAATAAATTCAACGCTTTATACCTCCAGAAGTGTTGATCAAACATTTTAGCTGTTCGAGGACTTTGGAAATAATCTCGAACAAGTCGGAAATTTATCGTAAACTTTTAAATAAGATTTAAATACATGAAAAATAGAAAAATATTTTTCTATTCATTACTCATATTTCAGTAATAATTAATTATTCATTTTATGTTCAAAATTACTATAAATTTCTTCTACAATCATCTTTGTGACGAAAAGTCCTTGGGAAAAGTTTTTTTAATCCTCTGTTACACCATTCTCGCATTCTCGGGTCGTTGCATTGCCTGATGACTGCTTCATTTTCCCTTGAGATTCGGTTAAAGTTTGCGCATGCTCTGATTGTTCTTCTAGTTAAAATGTGCATAATTTTGTATTCTTTTCTCCTTCTTCCTTTTTTAACCCCTTGACGACGAAAAACTCTCTGTAGTAGCGAAAACTGTGAGCTTTCCAGATTTATGGATGCTTGAAATTCTGAGTTGAATGCGCTGATTGGTTTTTTTTTTTTATAACTTCAACTACTTCCTCATTTAGAAATCTTACGTTCATAGTTTTTTTTTCTTATGTAAGTTTAACTTTTTAAACTTATCAGATTCAAAATTCCGAAGACCATTTATGCAAAGCATGTATTGAAGGAGCTTTACATATTAATACCATTAATATGCATGTATATATTAAGTGTTTTAATTCATATGTTAATTTAATTGTCAGCCTGTAAGACCGAAGAACTCATTCAAAACAAGCAAACCCAATGGCATTATTAAGAATTGTAACTTTTCCTATTCATGCATAAATGTTCTGAAACTTTTGTTTCTGGCAGCTCAAATTATTATTTTTTGTTTTATTATTTGTTATTAAATAATTATAGTTTATTTTAGTGACCATTACGTTAACAATAAACTTTAGTTATATACTGCTTTTAAGCAGTATATAATTTTGCGCTTACTCGGTCCCAGCTGACTCACTCACGTAAAAATTATATTTACATTTAATTGAATATTTTCAAGTAGAACAAATTCGTACCATTTGAAAATTAATTTATTTGTTAATAAAACAAACATAATTTCAAGTCGCTTTTTTAAAAAAACATTGGTTGCAAAAAAATGTAAAAAAAATTGACGTCTATCAGTATGTACAGATGTTGGTAAACACAATAACCTAAAAAATACACAACCGAATGTTCTACTTCATTTTTTATTACACTTGAATTCTTCAATAAAAGATCCCTATAGAAAATCACTATCCGAATATTTTTGATTTAATTGTAATTAATAAAAACTTAAAACTGGCAATTCATTGAAAAATTCATCTGCCATTTTTTTTTCTATCGTTATTATTTTTTTTTATTTTCTTGTATACATGAACGCCATCTATTGATCACTTTTTGAATAAGCAAGTGAGTTGTGCACTTTTGAATTTTTCAACTTTTTATTTTTTAAATTCAGTCAATTTTATTGAAAATTATTATATTGAGATTTTCTAAAATTGGATAGTGTAATTAGTGATTATCAATAACCTAATTAAAAAAAAAATTCCAAAATAGAAATTCATTAATACGTTTCTAAGCTAATAAATTATTTATGAATTAAATAATATTTCAAACATAATACAATTTAATTGATTTCAACCAATTAACAGCAATGCCAGTTGAAAATTTAAAAATTTATTAAATAAAAATTGTAAAGAAAAAATTTTGACTAGTACAGTAGTTCCGGTTAATTGGAAAGACCTAACCTTCATAGAGACTCGTTTTCTAATTAAGAGATTTAAAGTATTCCTCATTAACTTCGAGAAACATGGAATCGTTTAAAAGTTTTGTAAATGTAATTGATGCATTTAATTTGAATGCAGACTTCGTTAAAATATTTCCAATAGAATTAACTCAAATGATTTTCAATAAATTAGATCCTTGGTCTTTGTTAATCGCTGCTAAAGTTTCTCGTAAATGGCGAAGTGTCTGTGAAAGTGATTCTCAGTTAAGAAAAACTGCCAGAGAGTATCTTCGTAAAAGAAAACAACGATTATTTAATATTAAACCAAATCGTATATTTGAGATACGGGCATGTAATCGTGAGAGTAGATCACGTCCTTTTGTTTGTTACTTAACAAACACTTGTGTAGGAAAAAGAAAAAGATCAGCCTCTTTGGATGATAGACTAAATAATGCTGCGAAAAGATTAAAAAGAAGTATTTCAAAATTAAGGTACATTATAGTCTATTCATATTATTTTAGATCAAATTTTGGAATTCAAAATTTAATTCTTTTTTTTTTTTTATTCAGGTAGCACATTTTTTGACCAAATTGACGATAAAAAAAATGACGAGTTGTTATTTATTCCAACAAAACATACAATGATATTATTCATAACATTTATTTTAAAAAATGTTATCAAAACATAATAAACGAAATTAGAAAATGAAAATGGAAATTTTAAACAGGAAATAAAGCCAAATTAAAATTTTTTAAATTTTATTTTTTTGTATTAAATTTTTTTTTTTTTTTTTTTTTTATAAATTATATTTGGGTATTTTCAAATTTATTTAAATATAATTTGAATATTTATCAAATATATTAAACATTAAATACCATAGGGAACTCATAAATCTTTTGGATCATACTTCGTATAATGTAAACTCTAATGAAGTTTCAAAAACTTTATTATAACTTACTACCAGTATTTTGATCTTTATAAACACATCACGTATATATTTGTATTATTATTATTACATATAATTATATATTTGTTGAACTATATTTGTAATAATTATTACGAAGTATTCGCTTGTTTGCGATAAAGATTTTGTGATTTGTCATTAAATTACATGAGATGCTAAAAAAAATTTATATTTATGTTTATAATTTAGCATACCAGTGAATGAAAATAAATAAAATGAAATGCAAATAAACTTTGATAATAAATATAGATTAAAAACTCTTCGCTTGAATTTATAATTTTATCAGGATAGCCATATCAATTAATAGGATAATTAAGTTCAAAGTAGTTTTTAATAGCCTACTACTTAAGAAGTATTTCCTTAAGTATAAAGATTGAGGAATTTGTTAGAAAGACGAGTGTTTAAAACTTTTTTCGTATTCACGATATGCAGAATGTAAACAAAATCATTTGAGATTATTTTTATTGTATTTAAAATTTATCAATCGAAGTATGTGCATATATATTTATAGGGGAAAGAGGGGTAAAAAGGGATACTTAGAAAAATACTAAGTTTTTGGAGACTTAATTATGTTAATCTGTTTTTTTTTTTTTTTTTTTTTTTAATGATATTCGAAGAAAATAGAATAATTTTCAGTCGTTAAAAAAAATTCTCATTTGTGGGCAAAATGGGTATCCCTTAAAAAAAGTAAAAGAGAAATTTCGGGAAATTAAATTAAATTTTCTTATAAGTAATTTAAAAAAAGAAAAATTCCACTTCACATAGTTTTTGGATGCAGACGCGAGTCAAAAAACAAATTCCAGTTCGAACCTCAAAATACTACGTGAGGTATTTGAGGGACAAGTTGGACTTTGGAGATTGAGAACTATGTGAAAGTAATTCCAGTTTAGGCCTCAATGTTGTAGTTACGGGCAATTTTACATAATTGAGGACTAAACAGGTATAAAAAAAATTTTGCGTGAGCCTCAAAATCCTCAAAATATAAAAAAATTTACTGCTCCAGATTTAGGCTTTAATTTCTCTACTGACGTAACCTATGTAAATTCCCTCACTTTTTTTCGTACGAAATAAATACTTTAGACCGAGAATCTCAAAAAAATTGACCCAAAAATAAATAATTGATTACAAATTTGCAGAAAAATTACCGGAACCTCTAAAAAGTATAGCAAATGAAAATGAATATTTACTTTTCCTTATATCCATTAAAAAAAATATAATGTTTACTATAAGAAAATAGTTAACCGAAAGAAAATTTAGTATACATTTTTTCAATCAAAATAAAAAAATTTATTGAGGACAAAATGTTTAATATTGTATTCTATATTATTTAGGAAGTGTAAAAAAAATTTATTTTTGAGACCTATTAAAAGTTTGTCCAGGAATATATAAAAACGAATAATAATAATAATAAATTAATGCATTTATTTTATTTGACATATAAATTTTTGTAAGTACTCAGATGTTTGTTTCAACTCAAAAATTTTTTAAGTCCAGAAAACGATAATTTATTTTTTAAAGATTTTGAGAGCATCGTTAGAATTAAAAACCAATAAAGGGTTCGCATTTAGACCTCATAATTCTCACTGAGGATTTAAAGTGCCATTATCGTATCATTTCTCGTCTGGTAAATGGAAAATCAAAGAAATCCAATTTTTTGAGGTCCAAACTAGAATTTGTTTTTTGTCTCAGACGAGGAAAAAAAAATTTTTCAATAGTTTTCATCATAAAGCAAAAGTCATTAATATTTTTCGGCTGAAACTTTCGATTTTGGAAAAAGTTTAACAAAAAAAATACAAAATGCTCAATTATATTTACAAAAATGATTTTGGAATTCAAATTAATTATCTTCACAACAATAAATTAAGACTAAATATTTTTCATAAAAAAAAATTTGAAGAACTTAAAATAGATGAAAGTTAATATTAAATACAAAAAAAAGCTATGAAGAAAAGTTTTAAAATTTCATCTATATGAAATCAGTGTAGAGTTGTTTTCATCGATTTTCAGTGTATCGTAACTGGGTGATCCATCTGTCTCGTTACGTATATAATACATCCTAGTTAGGATAGAAGGTTCTCTCGGAAGGAGAAATGTCGAGCTGACGCCAACAAATGCTTTATAGGACGCCTGTAAGCGGGGGTAAGTGACCGGGGACAAAGTGTTAGGGCAACTGTAATTCGCGAAATCCTATCTTCTAGAAATCTTGGCCAGCATTCCCTAGCATCAGGTATACTATTAATAGGCAAATCTGCCAAGGCAAAAGGGAACTAGAGTTAGGATGGAATTTCTTAGCAAGGTAGGATGGTCAAGTGGATAATATAAGCGTACCACCAGTAGTTTCTACCTCAGTATATAGAGTTACTAGTTACCACAGTTACCACCGACACTCCTGCTCTCTCTTTCTCTTTCTCCCTCTCACTATTCGTCTCTTTAGATTAGCTTTATAGCTGAGTAAATAATCTATAGTTCATATACAGCCATATATCTATTTTAGTATGCTATAAAGGTCATACAATCGTCAATAACATAAATTATCCTATGATTACAGTTGTAATTTCAACTTTTACTAATTGATCATTTATTCTCATTTATTCGACTACATTTACAAATCCATAGGATTGTATTGAACTAATAACTATTTTAAATTATTCACAAATACATTATTCCAATGAGTTCATTATTGAAACTGCGATCAAAGTATTATTAGGCACAAAGGTTCTGTAAATAGATTTTTTTTACAATATTCTATGATACATGTGATAATCACTCAAAAAAAAAAAAAAAAAAAAATTTATAGTGCAAAAAATTTTTACTCGCTTTAAGAAAATTTTTACTTATGCTAAAAAATTTTTTGCATTACGAATTGAAAACGAAAATTTTCTTGGAGTGGAAAAAAATTTTTCGAAGATAGAAAAAATTTCTTGCGCCAAGAAATTATTTCCAGTCACACGAAAATTTTCGACTTCATTTCACAATGCAAAATTTTTCTTTCGTCAAGAATTATTTTTTTTCTGTGTAATATTTAAAAGTTTTTTTGACGAAATTTAACAAAAATGATTTTAATCTATTATTATCATTATTGGGAAATTCCTTAATTGTATTATAAATTTAGTATGATGATATGTTTAATATTTGAGTATTATTTCTTTAAGACTTTTATTTTTTTTTCATATACTATTTGAGGCGGATAATAAATGCGGGTAGTAAAATCATTGATTGTGAACAAAATAAAAAGTATTATTTAAAATAATGTATATAATACCCTGGAGTATTATATATAAATATTTAATGAGTTTATGAAGGCTCGTAACAAGATGAAAATATTTAATTATTTATTTTAAAAATAATATTCATAAAATTATTCAAAAAAATATTTAACGATAACCGTCTTGGTTAAAATTTATTAAATTACTGTATATTTATTTATCAAATATTAATAGTATAAATTTATTGATTACTAAATATATTCCTAATATAAAATTATTTTCTTACAAATTTTATTTTATTTAAAGAAAATAAATTTTTCAAACTTTTTTTTCATTCATGAATTTACGATTTCATTTTCAATCATTAAATATTAACATTTTTAGAACTTTAATTATTATTGCCTTTAGAATATATCTACCCATGTAAAACAATGTGTTCCAATGTTCCAAAAGCGTTCCTAACAGTGAACTTCCAAAATTGAGACAATTCCAAATTTTTAGCTCACCATTTTTGGGCCTTTACAATAATCACAAGCGTGAAAAATCAACTAGTGTAGACTTAACTGCAGGTTTTTTTTTTAAATTTGTCAAACAAAATTAATTTGAATCGAAAATTTTGTGAGTTAATAATAAATTTATAAAGAGTTCATAATTAGTACTAACTGCCCATTTTTTGAACTGTTTTTCCAACAAATTAAAAAGTAAAAAAAAAACTGATCTTGCTAAAAAAACAAAAGTATTCCAAAAAATTGCACCTATAGTTTTTTTAATTTTCTACATGTGCATATTTTTTATTTTTTTATAATTTAAATTGTTGAAAAATCCGAAATTTTTCAATTGTCTGCTAATTTCAAGATCATTAAAATATTCATAAAAATTTTCAAATCATGATTATTTTTTTTTTACTTATACCTGAATAATTCTGGTAAGACTCGTAAATAATCATAGTTTCTAATTATTTCCTTTTTTATTATAATTTCCTTCAAACCCCAAAAATTGTCAAATCAAATTATTTTTGCCCAAAAAATTAAAAAAAAAAAACGCACAGGAAAAATCTTCACCAGTCGAAAATTTTTTACTTTCCCATTTTTCCAGTTTAAAAAATTTTCAACTTATAGTTCAGAATTGTTTCAATTTTAGAAGTTTACCATCATGAACGTTTTTGGAAAATTTTTAAAACCAATTTTTTTTTACACGGGTAGTTATGAATGTTATTTTTTAAAAATTAAAAAATGATTGATATTTGAATTTAAGTGGATAAAACTTTATTTTCTAGTTTAAGAGTTTTCAAATTGATAAAAAATAAATGTAAAAAAAAAAAAAAAAAAAAAAAAAAAAAAAAAAAATATTTAAAATGAGTTTTAAAAACATTCAACAATAATTTCTAAGCTTAACTTTTCCTATAACGTCTTTTGTCTCCAATTAAAAACCTTAAGACTTTTGATTCAATCAATCAATAAAAGAAAAATTATTGAGTATAAGCCTAGTGAAAGTGTGAATAGTGATAAAACAGATAAAAAAAGAAGGAAAGAAAGAAAGAAAAAAAGAAAGAGGTAGAAGAAGAAGCTTAAGAGTTGATAAAATTCTGCCAAGTAATACTGTGAAATTTCTACTTGTAATTTCGGATAATATCAACGTTTGGTCTACTGCCAGGTGGATTTATATAAAGATATTTTTTCAAATGAAAAAACTTTTTACAAAGAAAATTTCAAGAACTTTATTGTTCATTTTTAAAGTCAGTTTTATAATTTCCTTCCTTTTTCTACACTCACTTTTTTTTTTTTCATTACTATGGCAAGTGACAGAAGTTAAATGAACAACAAAATACAGTCGGAGAGTAAAGTAGATTGTACAAAGAGGTTTCAGTGCTGTAATAGTAGGCGGAAAAGCTTATAAACTGAGGTGTAGCAGCAACACAGTTATCCAAACTCTCTGACTTCTTAAACTTTGAGAACCTACAGAACTGAACAACTTTCCTTAATGGTGGAAGCTCTTTTGGAACTCCTTTGAAGTATTGTTCGGTATCAATAGAAAAAGAAGGTGGAAAATGTTACAAGTCAATCGGTGTCTCGAGGTATTATCGCTATCCGTGCATTCCAATCCTTCTAAGTGAAGTGTTTTATCAATCTTATTGGTATGACGAGTTTCCTACAGAATGTTCGATCAATAGTTAACTTTTTTTTTCTTTATTTTTACTTTTGTTTATTTTATTCTTGTTTACCGAACATACAATACTAGACAAGCTTGCTTAAGACAACTTTTAAGATTATACATTTTTTGTACGACTTTGTTCTTCACTTTGTTTGTTTTTTAGAGTTTGTAAAAAGTGAGTTTTTAGCTTCTTCTTATTTTCTGAGCTTTTAGTGAAAAAAAAAAAATTAAACAAATTTAAAGAAGAAAAAAAATATAAGAAAATTCACCTTTTGTCAAACTTAAAGTCACCCGAAACAGCTAGTAGTACATGAGTTTGTTAGCGAGACTCATACTTCAGATGTCGAGTAAAAATTTTTTTCATACAAGTGTCATTAAATATTCAACGTTTTGCCTATAGCTAGTTTTCTTCGGTTCTGTTAGTTTTATAAAATATTTTTTATTTAAAGTGCCAGCATATTTTTACTTCATTACGAAATTTTTATTGTAGAGAAATGATAAATCTCAATTCTACATTTTGTTTCATTAATTTTGTGAAATTATATATGAAAAATATTTCACTATTACATCACAGAGTTTTCAAGCAGATTTATTATTTTTTTTTTTTTATTTAAATAATTCAAGAATTTAAATTATGCAGCGCAGTAAAAATTTTTTTTTTTTATGTGTTGGAAACAAAAATTGTTTTTTTTCTTGACTGAAAATTTGTGAGAGAAAATATTCTGCAAGTAAGTTCTTGTTATTGTTGTATGGAAAAACAAATATATGAATTTTTATCAGAACAACTTTGTATAAATTTAGATAACGAAAAAAGTGAAGTCAGCGTTCAAAAAATATCGCACTGAAGTGCATCGAATATAGATTCTTTATTTTATAAACTTTTTTTTATTTTATTTTAAATTCTTTTTATTGACTCTGACGTATCAATCGTTCTTCATTAGAGTGCGCTCATCCTTATACCATGATAAATATCTTGAATTTTTTATTTTATACTATTTCCCTTAGGTAATATTATCAATAAAGATCGATATCTAAGTAGCATTCGGTTCTCGTTTTAATTTAGCATATTGGAACGAGACTGAATGTTCGAGTATCATAAAATATTTACTATTTTTACACTTGAGTTATCTATTAATATTTTAATAGGAGAAGGGGGGGGGTGGGCAAAATGGGCTGTCTAGACTACATGGGAAAAATGATGCTCAAAATTTGGATAGTTTGTAGTTTATTTTTGATTTAAAATTAGTTTATTTGTAATGGTTACCATAATATTATGGTAATCATTCCCATAATGTACCATGCAGTATGGGAACCATTCCCATAATATATTGTAACTGTTACCATAATTTTCTCTCTGTGTAGTATAATAATTTTTCATTTTATTATTTACTACTTATTTGATTTATGTATATTGTAAATTAATTTATATTGATGAATAAATGATATTTTAAGCTAATAATCAGCTAATGATCAGTGATATCGAATTTATGAAATAAAATTTTGTAACTTTTGCAATTTTTCGGCTGAAAAAAGTCAGTATCTGAGATATCAATTCTTAATTTGACCAATCATTACTTTATAATATATCGCGTTACTAAGACCATAAGGGCGTATCTCAAAATATACGCCCTTTTGGTTCTGCAGAACCAAAAGGGCGTATAAAAAAACTTTTTTGCTTCAATCAATGTAAAAATGTTGACAACATTAGAATCTATTGAAAAAACGAAAGAAATTTTTTTTTTGTTTTACGCCTTTTTGGTTTTAAGAAAAAATTTTTTTAAAATCATAAGGGCGTATCCTGTTTTTTCGATTTATTATCAATTATAGGTAAGAGTAAGAAAAAAAATTGCCAGCGTAATAAAAATTATCACTCCACAATTTAATTTATATGAACAAATATTCATTTAAGTGAAAAAACAAATAAAAAATAGAGAAAAAATAAATTCATCAGGGTATTAGTCCTATACCATCTCCATCGTCAGAATCATCTGTAGCTAAGAGTATGAAAAAAATTTTTTTAATTTTTTTTAGAACATAACTTGACAATAATAAAAAAATTTATAAACTATTACCATCGCTGAAAATTAATCTTTAATAATATTGATAATATTTTTGTGGGACGGTGCCTGATGCACAAAAATGATTTAGGTCATTAAACTTGCTTTGATATATTGGTATTCTAGAGCCATAACAATTCTCAAGAACAACGGTAATTGATTTTTGAAAATAAAAAGAAAAAAAAAACAGGAAACAGAAAATGAAACTTTGATTGAAAAATGAAAAAATGCACCTTTGAAAAATTGAACAATCTAAATGTGCATTTTTTTAATTTGATTAAATTAAATTTCACAGCACTCATAGAATTTAGAATTTTTTCGTTCCCGAATTATACATATTTTTTACATTAATTGTTGAATTAAAAAAATTGTGACAAACTTAAGATTCGATCAAAATTAAATAAAGAAATTTGGTTTTTTATTCAAATAAATATTTGTTCAGATAAATCAAGTTGTGGAGTGATAATTCTTATTACCCTTGCAATTTTTTTTCTTACTCTGACCTATAATTAATAATAAACCGAAAAAATAGGATACGCCCTTATGACTTTAAAAAAATTTTTGCTTAAAACCAAAAGGGCGTAAAACAAAAAAATTTTTTTTTTCGTTTTTTCCATAGATTTTAATGTTTTCAATATTTTTACATTGATTGGAGCAAAAAAAAAAAATTTTATACGCCCTTTTGGTTCTGCAGAACCAAAAGGGCGTATATTTTGAGATACGCCCTTTTGGTTTTAGTAACGCGATATATATGCCATAAATTAATTAATTCTCACTAATAAGTCATGTATTTATACCTAAAAGTAATAATATTTATTTACTTTTTGAAATAATTGATAGTAGTTTTTAGGAATCTACAAAAATTAGTAAACTACTTTGCATTAAGTACATAATAGTACTAATTAGTAATAACAGATTCCACTTGTTACTATTATTTATCAATTTTTAATATTCTGTTTTTTTCCGTGTATGAAAACCTACGAATATTTTTTAGCCAAACAGCTTCCTAAAATTTTTTCAACAGAAATGATTAAATAAGTACGATAAGGGGCAAACTAGGTCACGAGTTCAACAGCATTACTAACTATAATTTTTTCAAAAACAATTTATTCTATATAAACGAAAAGAATTAAATCATAAGTAATCAAATAATGAAATTATTAGATGTTACAATGAGCGATTAAAAACTTTGAATTAAGTTATTTTAAGGTCCAAATCTTCACTATCGACTCTTTTTCACACTAAATTCATAGCAAAAAGTTTCAAAACATAAAATAAGCGAGAAGCATACATTGAGTTTTGTTGAGGGCCCATTTTGCTCTACTGTTTAGGATTTTATAATTTTGATAGACACCGCAAATTAACACAAAATACTCAGCAGAAGGAAAAAAAAGTGAAACAAACTTAGAAACTCACATTATAAAAATTTTTTCTTGCGGGGTCCATTTACCCCCCCCCCCCCCTTCTCTTACTGTAAAGAATTTGGAGTCCTGGAGTTTAACAAAAAAAATCACTCCGCATACCAAGTAAATGAGGAGTTTTTTTTCACCAGAGGAATTTCGGAGTGATCTGGATTTTATTTAATCCACATTCACTCCAATTCCAAGTGTTAGCATTAAAATTCACTACTTAGAGAATTTCACTTTGAGGGGATTAAATAAATAAAGTCATCCGTTCCGCAATCACTCCGTATTTTACCCCGCGTTCACTCCGCTAATTTTTTACAGTGTAATCATAATATAAAATATTAATAAATCGAAATACTCGAAATAAATCCAACGAAATTAATTATAAGTAAAAAGTTTTTTCATTACAGAATTCATTAAAACTTAAGCACTGAGAAAAACACGACAAAAAAAATCTATCAGCATTTTATTATCATAAAAATGTATACTCATTATTGATTTAATAGTTTATATCACAATTTACATAAATTTACAACGGATTAAACAGTTTATGAAAACATGAATCTACACTTATGCAGTTCTCTGTCTGATCGAACATACGTTAACATTCAAATCACGCATTATTAGCTTACCTCAAATTTATTGCTACGTTACGGTATGTCAGCATTAATTTCCTGCATTTTAAATTTGATTTATTGCTGATCAATCTGAATAATTTTAAACGAATTCTATTTATAATAAGATATAAAAGTCGCAGATGGAAAAATCATCTTATTAACGGAAAATTGAAAAATTTACCAATGGTCATTTTTTGAATTAAATGGCGATTTCTACGCCAACTTGATTCTGCTCAGAAAATTTTAGGAAAAATTGAGTGAAAATTTTTTTACTGCCATTTCACATCTAAATAGGAGTAAAGAGAATTTTTTTACGAATATTTTCACGGAAAAAAAATAGGCGCTGCAACAGGACAAAATCCTGTTGTAGCAACAGAATTTTCATGTTACAACAACAGGATAAATCCTGTTAGAGTAACAGGATTTCTTACCGTGGAATAAATAGGAAAAGGAACAAGTTTCATGTACTAATTTTTTTGTCCGTATAATGAAATTTCAAAATTTGAAAAACATTTCAAAGTTTGGAAAAAAATATAATTTTATTTCGAAGTTAATTTTTTTTTCAAAATGTAATTTTTTTCAAATTTTGAAATTTCATTACATGGATACAAAAAATTAATAAATGAAACTTATTTCTTATCCTATTGATTCTACAGTAACAATCCTGTTGCAGTAACAGAATTTCGTCCTGTTGCAGCGCCTATTTTTTTTTTCGTGTTTAAATAAAAAAATCGGTTGTTATGTTGAGTGATACCTTTTGCAGTTTACTTACAATTACAAGTACTTATACACAGAAAGAAAATTCTAGCGAAATTTACGATGTTAATATCGTAATCGTGGACTAGACTTTCATTAGCATCAATTTTAAAATATTTTATTTCAAAATTTACTATGTGGGTTATATTTTTACTATTTAACATCGTAATTTTAACAAAGACTTTTAGGATTAAAAATTACTTCAAAAATTACAATTTAATATCGTAAAAAAAAAAATAAATAAAAATTACAATTCAAAAACTATATTTATTCCTATATTCATCTTTCTATGTACTTTTGAATAAAATAAATATTACAGTGCTGCCTCTGTTACAATACGATGTAAGCTCGAAAAATTACGATAATTTATCGTAATTTTTAAATATTAACTGCGTTCTCCGCAAGAGGCGCTCTCATGACTTATGAATGTATGTTTATATGGACCTTAAAAATAAGTTAAAGTGTAAGCCCTCAGTGGCCGAGTGGGCCAATGCGTCCAACACTTCGAACTCGCAAGGACTTGAGTTCGAATCCAACGTCCGGACGATCATTATTTTATTCTTCTATTTAAAGTTTCTCTTCAAATTTTACGATATTCACATCGTAATTTATATTGAAGAGCTTAAGACTTTGTATTATTTGTCTGAAGTATTATTTCTTAAATAAAATTTCCAACGCTACATCGTAAAAATTACGATTTTGAAAGTCTAATCCACCACTACAGTAATCAATAGGACAAATTACGATATTATTATTGTAAATTTTGCTAGAATTTTCTTTCCTTGTACATTGAAAATTGTCTAGGAAATTGTTTAATAAAAAATGAACTGAAAACTTTTTGACGTCAATTGACAAGCAATGGCTAGCCAATTTTTCGTGACCTGACTGCACATAAAAATGGTGATCATTTCGCATCACTTGAAAGTTATTATCTAAGGATTTTTATTCTATTAATTTTCATCAATTTACAAAAAACGTAGTAATGAAATATTTGCTCAGAGCTTATTTTTTTTCATCTTGAAATCATTTATTCTGACTAAATTGATGAGAAACTTAAAATATTCGTAGATAATATTCTCTCATTGATTGCATATTTTATTCTTGAAATAATAAATTTTTAATTAATTTTATTTTAAATTTTATTTTTCTAATCACAGAAATATCAATTATATTAAGAGGCTCAGTGATAAAAAAAATGCTTATAAAATGTCTATATAATCAATTTTTTTAACGAGAAAAATTTATTTGCCAGTATTTGATTCATTATCTATTTTGTCTTGTCGAAATTTATTATTTGGAAGTACCTTTAAACTATCGGGGCTTATAGTCACTGATTGCAGTAGTATATGAAAGTCTCAGCGTGGATATAATCCTAAATGTTTAATTGTCTCTGGAGAAACACTCAACCGCGCTTCCTTGCTTTCGTATCGACTGCTTGTAATTTGCTAAAGCTTCCTGTTATCCGTTTGCTGGTCTCTTATGTTACAATAAAAGCTTAATATACATGTATTTTTGTACATAATATGTATCATGTTTTGTACAACAGTAAATGAGGTTTGATCTCTGTACATTTCGTTAATTAAGTTGTGATCAAGAATGTCGCTGTAGACAATGTATCACACGTCTAAATGAGTCCTTCGAGAATATCATGAATAGACATGATATATGTCTCATGGGTTGTCTAAGCACTCATGCATCGTCTGGTGTGAAATGAATTACTGTGATGATTCCAATCAGCTTATTAACTATTTTTCTATATTATTAATACACTGTAAAAAAATTTTGGTGTGAAAAAATCGCTGAGGACTTCCCCCGGTTTGTTCTTTGTGAATTGACGGTGTGAAATTTTCTTGGTGTGAAATATCGAACGGTGTGCTTTTGACACTTTATGAGTGTTTTTTTTTCACAGCATTTGGTGTTATAAGCTCAAACATTGTCTGATAATATAATCTTCAGATTATTTTAAAATAAAAATTAAATACCTAGTGTCGAAGTAATCGAAAATTTTAAATAAATAACTTATACATTTACAGCATTGGCCGTGTGAACGTCTAACTCAAATCAAAAAATCAGGTCTAAAATTTAACATCGTGCTATAGATCATGTAAAAAAATTAGTTCCAAAAAGATACCAAAAAAGTTCCGCATGTGGAACTTCTAAACATGAGACAAATTGGAATTTTGAATGAAACTTTTTTGGAACGTTAGTAATTTTGACAGTAAAAAAAAAGTTTTTATGAGCAAATCTAGAGTCAAGAAAGGACGTTCTTGGAAATTTTAGAATTTTTTATAGATATTCTAAAAAAGTTCCAAAATCACCACTTTTGATTTTTTTATGGACTAAAAAAGACACTCCAAAAACATTAAAAAACGGTCCAAAAATCATTACTTTACAACCTTTCATAGAACTAAAGAAAACGTCCATAAAAAATTCCAAAAAAATGTTTCAAGAACGTCCTTTTTTGACTCTAAGTTTACTGTTAAAACTTTTTTTTTAATCAAAATTACTAACGCTCCAAAATAATTCCATTTGAAGTTCGAATCTGTCTCATGTTTAGAAGTTCCACATGCGGAACTTTTTTGGAAGGGTGTGTAACTTTTACACCGGCAGTGTTCAAAATTTTAACACCAAACCATTTACTCAACAGCTCGGACTCAAAATTTTTTACAGTATTCTAACAGTTTTACCGCAAAAAATTTTGGTGTAAAACTAGCCCCCGAGAACTTTACACGGCCGTGTAGTGTGAAATGGTGTGAAAAATCTTCGGTGTAAATTATCCATCCGTGTAATTTTAATATGGTGTAATTTACTTTTGATACACCATTCAGTGTTGCTCATAATAATTTTGACTAATGAGCAACAAATGATCATTGAACATTTTTAGCTACACGGGAAAAAAATAGGCGCTGCAACAGATTGCAGTCCTGTTGAAGCAATAAGACAAAATCCTGTTGCAGCAACAGGATTTTTCTTGTGGAATCAGTAAGATAAGGAACAACTTGGCGGTGTCAAAATTTTAAATTCAATCCTCCTATATTCAGCACGATATTTGATGTAATTTTCCCACCAAAATTTTGACACCCAGTCACTTACGCTACACCAAATCCAAAATTTTTTACAGCGTACAAAAATATTAATTAATAAAATTGAATTAAAAGATACCACTTACCAGCAGCCATAACTTTTTTAGTCTTCCGTTGGACTCCTGATAAGGAATCTTCCTCTCTGAAACTGTTGTTAGTGTTTGTTGTTTGATGTCTTTCTTACCAAAAACGTCTCACTTTGTCTCTCTAATTGGCTTGACAAAGTCTTAATGACTGAACACTTATCTGATCGATTTTCACCACTTCAATCGTCGTTTTACGTTCTGACAGCATCCACATCTTTTTTTTCTCTATTATTGTACGGTATATGTATATATACTTCAATTTTTATTCTTTGTCATTGCTCTGTCTTTTTCACATTGTTTTAATGCTACTTCACGTGATGTACATCGGATTTCTACATGAGAGAAAGAGAAGGAGAGAAGTTGGTATTGTAGGAGAGATAAATTTTTTTAGTTGAAAGAAGTAAAAAAGTTTAAACTAGTTTATGACTAATTTAAATGTTGAATTGTTTTTTTTTTCGACTATTTTATAAATTTGAGTAATGATATTAATAAAGTAGGTTAAATGCACTCTACTATATTTTTTTATAAGATCATACTAACTTTTGAAAGTGTTTTATTATTATTAACTTTTTTTTTCTTTTTTTTAAATTGAAATAATTTTTTTTCTTAAATATCTCCGTAAAATAATGATCAAAAAAAGACTATTAATTAAAAAAAAAAAAATATCAATAGAACATTATTGTATAAAGAAATCGAGTCAATATTTTTTCTTTAACTATCCAACTATTAGTCTTCCCTTCAGTTGAAAAGAACACGAAAAGAAAAAGTACAATCAAGTCTATATAAATTTAGTGCGAAATGAAGAAAAATAAATAAAAAAAAAAAAATTATCTAAACGAGTAATTGATTTTAAAGTAGAATTTATTTAAAATTTTATTTTTAAAAATTTTTTTTAAACATCTTATACTTTGAAAAGATGGAAGGATAAAAGAAGAAGTAGTTACAGACGAAAGAGTTTGTTGCTGTCTGTAGAAACTCACTGTATGTTGGCTGCCCACGACGACGTCGTACTAAAATCGCTCCAAAACTCTTTATATTTTTCTCTGTACTATGTAGCTCTTCTTTTACCACTTTTACTCTTTTTCTCCTCGACATCATTCGTCATTTCTCTTTTCCTTAGATACTAACGTTTTCTCGTTAAGCTTCTGAATTCTTCAATATTTTTTTTTTTTTTAATTTTTTTTTTTATATAATTTTTTTTCTCTTTTTATTCTTTATTCTTTTCTGCGCCCTTATCTTATGTTCACACGATTGACTTTATCGATTCGCGTTTTTTTTTCTTTCTGTAAAAAATCAAACGTTAATTATTGTACTTAAAATAATAATAATAATCATTTAGTATTTAATTAGCTCGAATTATATTGTATAGAGATAAATATCGAATAGTTTATAAATTAAGTTGTTCAGAAGTTGATATTTATTAAATTGCTGACAAATTGACAGTCGCAAAACTAATCAATTGATTTTTGATAGACGAAAACGTCCACAAAGTTTCAGACCGCAATTGACACCTATAAAAATATTGGGTATAATTTTTTATCCTATAGAAAAAAAAAAAAAAAAAAAAAGTTTTTTTTTTCTATCTCCATTTGTATTAGCCTCAATTAAATAAATTGATTCTGATTATACGGGCCTTCAGTTAAGCCAAAAAAAAAAAAAAGGAGGGAGAGACTGAGCAAACGATTATTCCTAACTGCAGTAGTGACAGAATGGTTCATGTCAGTAGTACAAATCGATTAACGTCAGCCACACTAGCTTCCAGTTAATCACATGCCTATTCTGTTCTGTTAATATTTTTAAAAATATTTCATATCAATTTATAGTTGACTTAATAGTTTTTTATATTTATTTTGGTGTTTGTATTATTGCGCTATTGAGTTTAAATTTATTAGTTTATATGAAATTCTAGAACAATATCATAATTCAAGCCAACTTTTAGTAGATTAATTATTCAAATTTAAATAATAAAAAACTCCTGGCTTTTAAGTTTGGCGACAACGGAACATTACCTCCGCTTCGTGTTCGAGGTGTGCAGTTGTCACCGTTAATTATTACGTAGATTATTCCATGTTTAATCAGATACTTTTAATCGCTTATATTTTCAATTTAGTTGAATTTCTTATACTGATGTATGTGTACATGGTAACAATTATTGTGTATCTGCGTTAAAACGGTCCATGTTAAATTTATTGAGTTTGTTATTTAGTGTTGAATCGACACATTTCACTGCGTCGCTTGAAAATTTTGAATCGATCTATTGCTCAACACTTTTAAAGTACTGCCTAGTAGAAAAATTTTAATTATCAATATTGAGTGTTACTTTAAAATTAACACAAAATTTATCTTAAAAAGTCAATTGATAGTCACTGAAAAATTATGAGAAAAAAGAAAGTGAAATCAATATTTTATAAATGTCAATTCAACTTAAATATTTTAATTAACAGTATGATAAATTTATTACTGACTAAAAGCTGGAATATATATTATACTAATAAAAAACTTTTAATTATAATTTCTAATTATTTTATGGGATGTTAACATTATTTTTTCGCTAAATAAAAATGTGTTTTTGTTTTTAAAGAAATCGATTATATTACTATTTACAACTGGTACACAGAGAAAAAAAATTAAGTAATTTTTACGATATTTGCAAAAAAATTACAATCTGAGAAGTAATCCTGAAATATTAAAAAAAAGTCGAAACTTACAAAATTCAAAATAACGACTACAACATATTATTTAGAATAATAATTTCCGTTGATTATTAAAATTACTACATTCAAAATAAAATTTACTAGCGATGAATAAAAATTATAATGTACCAATAATTTTAACTATTGTACTTAGCAAATATTAGTTAACGCGCTTTGTGAAAGATGTATTCTGCCGAGTAATTTTTACAATCCAGATAGTAATTTTTACAATCTCGAATAGTAATTTTATTTTCCGGAGTAGCAATTTGTCTTAGCGACATTCTAAAATGTACCGTACCCACGTAGAAATACATTGGAGATGTAATATTTATCAATTACGAAACAAAAATTCCGATTAATGTGCTAACTTTTAATAATTTTGAAAACAATTTTGTTAACAACAAAATAATATATAAACTATATTTACTCAATATCTACGGTACGAATGAAATATAAAAGTTAACTTTTTTTTGTGTCGCTATTGACCATTGAAAAGTGTTGAGTTCACTTCTCGTATTATTCGAATTTAGTGTAGAAATTTTAACTCAAATTTTGTGTTTGAATTAAACACAAATAGTCTGTGTTAAAAAATAACTTAAGTATTGTGTGGACCGCTTCTAACACACAGATTGTGTTAATTTTAACACATTAGTTTTTACTGTGTAAAAACAAGCACTTTTTTTTTCCAATCTTCGGATTTTTACATTTACACAGAATTTGTTTTTCTACAAATAATTTACAAAACTACTTGCTCAATTTATTATTTATAATTTTCAATTATTCATAAGAATAATAAATTATTTTCACGAATAATTATGAAAACTAAATACATTGTAACTTAAAAAATTTTTTTTTTATTAATTATACTAATGATTCAGTAAATTACAAACATTCTTACTGCTGTCGAAAGTACTTGGAAAATCTTCAGATGAATTGAAAGATAAAATTTTCGTAATCCAGGAATATACTTTTCTGTAAGTTTATCAACTCGAATCTTGGATAAATTATTTTTTTTTTTTTATTAAAACATCAAAATATTTTCTCTTATTTTTATTTTTTAATAGTGTTAAAAAAAAAGTATACTTATTTAGTTAATTAAAAAAAAAATTCAACCAGCCGGTCCATTGAAAAAATAAATTTCATGAAATAAAATTTCCCATACACATTAATTCTGATGTTTATTTAAAAATATTTAGAATCAATTTTTTTGCTGTCAAAACATTAATATTTGTTGTAAAAACAATTTTAAAAAATCAGAGTGAACTTTTTGTTTTTTTTTTTTTTTTTATTACAGAAAATTGAAACTTTGTCAGCGAAACGTTAAAAAAAAACTTCCTTTGTCCAAGTAGATAAAATAAACAAAGGGTCAAGTGCTCGTGGGAAAGTTAAACTAGATCGGGTTGCTTGAATTATTATAAGACATGAGCTTTGAAACTCAGAGATCAAAGCGCATATTCACATATAGATGATGCTCTCGTATGGCCATTATTCCTCTAGCCAAGTTCCTGTGTTATTATCGATTTGTCAGAAACGCACACAGTGCATTGTCTTGTTGTAATTCATGCGTAACTCACGTTCAATTGCGTTAGACATAACGTTCTTGTTTAATATGTCGACGCCTCGTGTCAGTTGAGCAAACAGAATATATATGCGCTTGGCATATATATTTGCTCATTCATTCATGTATTTAATTACATTGTAAAAAATCGGGAGTGAATTTGGATTGAGTATGGGCTTTATTTAAACTCAAATTCACTCCATCACTTGGAGTTCCGGAGTTAAAAAAATCACCCCGAGTACGAAGTAAATCGGAAGTTTTTCCAGCGGAGTCATTTCTCAGTGATCTGGATTTTATTTGACTCCACAATCACTTCAGACTGGAGTTTCAATATTAAAATAAACTCCCCTTTGAACTGAATTTTACTCGGAGTTTAATCCGCGTTCACTCCGAAAATCTTTTACAGTATATAACATGATACACGTAAAAAAATGATGGAGCTAAATTTACTACACTAAACTAGTAATAATTAAATTACACTTTGTGGTCATCGTAGCGACAAATAGAGAAGCATAAATGACACTGTTTAAAATTAATCTCTACTGTAGTAGTTCTATTTACTATTCGACTGGGGTAAAAATTTGTAGGCCCAGTAACTACTCAATGGAGTATAGGAAACTCATCCTGTGGTTTCTTTAACCACACAATTTTAAAAGAATTAGTTGGTATTACTATTTTTGGAGTACGCAATATCACATAATTTGTACAATCTACTCCAATGTGGAGTAAAATGACTGACAAACGAAAACGACAGCGCCACCTTAAGCTTTTTTACCCCACTGTGTGGTTGTACTAGCTCCGCAATTGTAGTTAAAATTACTACATCTATAAATGTGGGAATTATAACCTTTAAAATTACGTGCTTGTATTTTATATCAACAAAAATTAAATACTAAATGAAACTATGTTAGTAATATAAGAATTAATTTGTCATAAAGATAATTCCAAATGAAAAATAAATATCATGACGTATAGAAAAAAAAATCTACTTTTAAAATTTTGTGCATGTGACATTTCGAATTTATTACTTATGAATCCATTTTAATATGTTTAAAAACTCTTTGTGTGAACAATATGATATAAATTTAAAAATTTTTAAAACTTTTTAAATACCATGAAAATAATGAATATCGATTTATATATATATTTAAAAAATAAATTAAGAATAAAAAATTATAAACTATGATGTGGAGTAGTAAGAAATTTAGGTTGTCATTTACCAAGGAGTTGTTTTAACCAACGACAGTAGTAGATGTTATCACAGTTTGTGTATCACAATAGGCTAGTAGTCATTACTAGATATGGAGTCATCCTATATATTACTAGTCAGTGTAGTATACGTATCCCTAATCGTGGTAAATTCAACTTCACCTTTTTTTACGAGTATATTTAAATTATTATCAATATACTGGCCTCTAATAATATTTACTATCAAATTTTCTATTAAAAATAGACAACAGTTTTTTTTATGCTTAAAATAAATATCCGTATCTGCGGTAATAAATAACTAAGTATAAAAAATATCAATTAAATTTCGCAGTGTTGAAACTCGTGGAATAATACGGCAAACATTTCATTTCACTGTCGAGGGTGTCGAGGTGAATTAACCCGTGCGATAATTCCCTGTATGAATTTCACTAATCACACTACGGCTTGGTGAGCTTGTGCACTTCTAGCCGCCGGGTTCTATTTCTCTCTGTACCTGGTCTACTTGCTGGCTAACAAGGGGCTTGCACTAGTTATTATCACAGCTCCCATGGGTTTATGATTAACAAGCACCTAGCTTTCGCTTTTCCTACAAATTCTATTTTTTTTTTCTTTTATTTTTTCACGTTTGTTACAAATTTTACTCTTATATTCTAATGAGTCCACTCATTTTATTTCTTTAAGTTTTTTTTCTCTTAAATACAACTCTAAACATTATCATTATTTTAATTAAAATTTGATGTATTTCACTTTCGTTTTTTTTTTTTAACTAAAGTGTGTGTGAGTTTAAAAAATTATTAAATTGCAAAATTAAATATGAGTAATGAATTTGGTAAAAATATACTAAGAAAAATTATTAAAATTAATTTTTTTTAAGTGAGTGTACATTTTATTTCTTTAATTACTCAAGTACTCAAGTTAAAAAATTTCAAAACAATATTTTGTAAATAAAAATAAAAATAAAAATATCTAATAGAAAAAAGAAATTCCATTGCGGAAAAACTTTTCTCAGCGGTTTTTTATTACAAGTGAAAACTTTTAATTTTTTTTTAGCTTTGTTTCGTTTTACTATTTTATTCCCCTGTCATTGAATCGAATTCAACGAGTACTCAAAAGCCCTTTGTTCTATTTCGATTCATTTGTACTTTTAACTGAAGTCCATTGAGAAACTCCTATATCAATTTGATATATCAACGCTTTGAAAAGAATATTATACCTCTTTAAATGCATCTCGACTTAATTTATAATAACATTATAAATTTAAAAAAAAAAATTTATTTTTTTAATTAACTAACAGATCTTTAAAAATTTTCTTTATGACTTTTTTTTTGCAATTATATTCTTGAGTGTATAAAAAGCTTATTGTCAATGGTTTAAATTTTTAATTTGTGTTATGAAAAGAAAGAAATTTCAAAAATGACATTTTATTATTCTACGTTGTCTGTCTCTCTCAGTTCAATTGTGTGGCGCTTTTCTTTGACGGAAGAAATATTCACTACCTTATGCTAAAGAGATTAAAACAATGTCCGCGTAATTATATGCTCTTGACTTAAGAGAATGAGGGAGAAATAACTCGAGAAACCGCCACTACTTTTAATGTCAAAATTATTTTATGCAATAAAGACTAAACTCCGTCTTTTACATATTATTTTTTACTTAAAGGAAATCTTATCAGCCATTTTTTCGTGTAAAAAACATTCAAAAAAAAGTTCGACATGTGAAACTTCTGAACTTGAGACGGATTAGAACTTTTAGTAAAAAATTTTTTGAACTTTTGTAATTTTTATAGTAAAAAAAAGTTACCCGAGTCGAAATTTGAAACTTTGCTAGAACCCAGAAATTCTCGGATCAAGAAAGAAAATGACTTACTAAGTACTTAATTTGTATGGAAAAACAACTCCTATATAAATCCTACAAATGTCAGTTACGGGAGAAAATGACATGTTTAGTTGTTATATAGGCGTCAAAATTTAAAATTATTAATACTTATCAGGGCCTAAACACACCATAAAAGCTTATTTAGGCCTATGAATTCTAAATTATTTATTAGGACCTAGTAGACCTACAGTTTTATCATATTTATTTGAACCTATCAATTTAAATTTAAAAAGAATGATATTTTTCTGATATAGAATCGTTATAAGTTATTAGGCGTATAAAGTGCTAATAGGGCTTCGATAGGTCCACCGAAAGATTTTAAATTAAAGAAAAAAAAATTAGAATTTAAAGAACTAATGTAGGAGTTGGGAATTGGTCATACGTAGAATACTTAGGTTTTAATCAGGAATTCAAGAATTTATGCTACCAAATGAGAATTAATAGTTTTTATAGGTTCTAAAGAGATGTTAAATTTTGATAATAAAAGTATGATAATAAAGTATGAAAAATACTTATTTACGCGCGCTTAAGAATGTCAAGTACTAAAATAGGTGTCTTCAAATATATTGAGTACTTAAAGCGAATCTAAATTTCGACTTGGGAAGTGAATTCAAATTTAAATAAAATTCATAATCACTTCGAAATCACTCCTGACTTATTACAGTATCTATGACCTATTTTGAGTAAAAAAATAATTTTTTCAAAACATATTTCTCAAAATGTAATTTTACTATAATTTACCCTAGTTCCGAAAAAAGTTACCATCAGAAACCAATAACCTCATAAAAAACAAAAAATGTTCATAAATTCGAATTTAAAAATTAAAGGTTTTTAAGTTTTTTCTGAACCAAGGAAAATGTAATAAAATTACGTTTTGAAAAATATGTTTTAAGAAATTTTTTTTTTTTTACTTAAATTTCGCTCTAAAAAATCCTAGTAAACTTTTTTTTTGCTATCAAAATCATAAAAGTTCCACTAAAAGTTCTAATCTGTCTTAAATTTGGAAGTTCGACATGTTGAACTTTTTTGTAAACTTTTTGAAACGATTTTTTTTTCACGGGTTAAGTAAATTGAAATTTTTAAAAATGAAAAAAGTATGTTTTGGCAGATCGTGTATGAAATAACCAATTTTTTTTTGTCTACTTAAAAACATGTTTTATAAAAAAAAAAAAAATATTTTCCGTGTACTGTGAAAATTCAGTGATTTATAAAACACATTGAGAGGTTTTTTAAAATTATTTTTCATAAAAGTTGTGTCCGGTTATATATTTTGGTTTAAAAGAAAGTAGTAAAATATTTAACAATGAATAAAAAATATTATTTATTGATTATTCGATCAGTATTTACCCGAATATTTTTCATATAATTTTTCTACATTACACATGGAAACTCGCATGTCAGCAAGAGAATCGGATGTTACTTTCCCACGGTCTCCGTGATGCCGTGACGCTTGAACGAGCGAAAAATAATGCCATAGAAATTCTCTTGAGGCAAGTAATGCTCTTTCAAACCAGACCTTTATCTAACACTCTAGAGACTTGCTTTTAAAAAATAAGTAAAATTGTCAGTTTTTAAAGACAGTTTTCTGCGTTGCAAAAAAAACTCAAGTGATTATATTTAATACAGTTTTTTTTCTTTATAATAATAAATTACTGAAATAGATTTTTTTTTTTTTTCTAAAATGTCCACAATTTTCTTATACAATACAAGTTTTATGACGTAATAAAATTGTATAGTTTAGTTTGTATAGAACCGGAAAATTGGATACCACGAAAACACGCAAAGAATTTGATGTACGGTAAACAAAGACATTACAATAAATAATCTGTAAGCTTTCAAAAATCACACATTCTTTTCGGCATTGAACATCAATTATATACTGCACGATACTATTGTGCTGGATGGCTATAAATATTATTTTAAAAATTCAAAAAAATACTTCCTGAAAATAAATGCCGTATCACAGCTGTGCGATGCGATAAAAAAAAACCTACATCAGTATATACGGTACGATAACGTTAATGAAACACAAATTGATTCAGCTTGTGGAACATGTCCATTACGGATCAGCATCGAGGGTATACCGTTTGAAATAACGATGAGGAAAAATAAAAAAAAACAAACGGTATTTAATCAACTTTCCCAGTGCAAAAGCATACACTGGGGAAAAAAAAATACTTGGATATCGATATAAAAGTCTATCAAGTAAGCGTACGTGCGAAAACCAACGCGTGGTAAAATGTTCAGGTGTTTTATCCTATTGGGTTTTTTTTTTAAATTCTATGTTAATTGTATTTTGATTTTTTAGCACAAACCAGCCTATAAATAATTTCGTAATTTTTTTTTTTAATCTATTTGATAATTCACGAGATTCAAGAATTATTGTTTAAAAACTTTTCGGCTTTAAATTTATTATTTAGGGAAATGCGGAAAAAATGTAACCATTTTTGTTACAAAAAAAATTTTTTGTTCACAAATACTTATACTGTAAAAAATTTGTGGAGCAAACGCGGATTAAGACCGAAGTGAATGCGGATTGAATGACTACGTATTGATTAATCCTCTTGGAGTAAATTTCACTCCGAATACAAATTTATTTTAATATTAAAACCCCGAACAGGAGTGTTCAATATGATTTGTTCTAAAACTCCGGGCTTCTGAGTGATGGAATGAATCTGAATTTAAATAAAAGCTGTAATCACTCCGAATTCACTCTCGATTTTTTACAGTGTAGTTAATGATTGTAGATAAAAATGAGGTAATTTGATCAGTCCGAAAATGTAACTAATTTAAAATTTTGAATATTTATTTTTTTTTTACAATTGTGAGCCAATTTGACTTCTAACTAAAGATCTTTACAATTTAAAAGAAAAAACTCAGATACATAGGGGAGGGAGGGGCAAAAGGGGGTACTTAAAGAAATACCAAGTTTTCGAGGACTTGAACAATGAATCTTTTTTTTTTTAATGATATTCAAAGTAAATAGGAAAAATTTCAGTTACCGTTAAAAAAAAAATTTTCATTTTTGCGGGCAAAATGGGTACCCCCTAAAAAAGGTAAAAAAAAAGATTTTCGGATTTTAAATGAATTCAATTAAGTTAAATTTCTTTTCAAGTAATTTACATAGAGAAAAATTAAATTTTACATGATTATTGGGTACAAAAGAAGAAAAATGAATTGTTAATAGTTTTTATCTTAAAACAAAAGTCATTAGCATTTTTCGACTGACAATTGATTTTTGAAAAAGTTTAACAAAAAAAATTCAAAATATCGCTCAATTATTTTTACAAAAGTGATTTTGAAATGTTTACAAGTTATTTAGAATATAAAATTTTTTTTTACCTTGAAAAAAAATTATTTTTTTTCTGGAAATTTCAAATTTCCTGCACTATCCGAACTGATCAACTTGCCCCATTTTTTTTCAACAGATTGTAACCAAGTATTTTAAAGAAAAAAATTTTTCCAGGTTCTCGTATATTATCTATTATCGAATATATAATTCTTTGTTAAAAGAATTCTAAAGTACAAAAAATCTCTAAGAAAATCCGTCTCAAATATCTTTGAAAAGAAACAAAATATCACTGACATATTTAAATTTAAATTCAAATCGCTTTAAAATAATACTGCAAAAATATGCAAGCTTTTAAAAATAGATTTTTTATCGAAAAATTAAATCCAATTACAACAAAAAAAAAAAAAAGTACTATTGTTAAGTGAATCTACGCTCTGTACATAAAAAATATTCTGTTTTATTTAAGAACAAGTGAAAGCTAAAAATAGATAAGAGATGAAAATAACAATACTGTAAAATGAAAATAAATTCCGCGGAACTTTGTGAGAAGAATACTTCTTATACTGTACGATGCAACATCATACCTGTTATATAAATTCGAGAAAATCATTCGCACTCATGCCTAAAGCATTCTTACGGAATAACGAATACTTTTCGCATCTGTACGTTTTCTTTATTTCTATAAAACCGAGAAAGTAAAGCTAAAAAAAAATAAAAGTTTTTTTAATCAATTTATTAAATAATTTAAAACCAAAAAAATGCTCGATTATAATTTCGGTTTTCATATATCACTTGTACTATTAGTATGTAACATAAGCCCAGGCATTTGTTAGCTTTCTATTGGCTGAATTATGATCAAGGGTCATGTACCTGAGTGTTAATTTTATCAACGTCCATTTGAAATTTTCTAGTAGCAATTATTGTTTTCATTCTCTCTATGGGACTACTGTTATATCATACCTCTCATATGATAGTTTATAGCATATATGATACCATAGCACACTTTCAAGTACTTTTGTTACCACTGAGCTAGGAAACATTTAGGTACCTAGTGGATTTCAAGTACAAACTCTGTCGTAAAAATGAAATGGTTCGTAAACGACATTCGTTTGTGTGAACATTTAAAATTTTTTTCAGAAAAAAAAATTGATAGTGATACACGTTTTAGTTGTTTAGTTTTTAAAAAATTTTAACTAGAGACGGGTGGGGTAAAATAACCTCTTCTAAAAATTTGATCAAAAAAAATTTTCTCTATTTTCTTCTAATTACCATAAATTTAATATATTTGGGGATTTTTAGCCCTATGATACCTGGGGCAAAATGGATCAGCTGAAAACTCTAAAAAAAAGATTTTTTTATATCTTTTTAAATGATAAAAAATTTAATATACTTATTTATTTTTCGGCTGATTCTCTATATCTGGGGCAAATTTGGCCACTAAAAAATATTTTGAACTAATTTTTTTTTATTGGTTAATTTTTTAATTTAATTCATTTTTACAGTATTTACAAATATACACATCGAAATGATATTCATCTACACCTGCTCAGGAATCATGAGATTATTTCTTACAATTTTTACATTGAATTCATGATTCCTTAAATTTCGAATGAAAGTCAATTGCAATAAAGGCAGTTACAATCATCAGTTTTAACTTTTGAACAATTTTTTTTCAGATTTTATTTTATTTTTTGCTAAATCCACACGGGAAACAATAATCGATAGCAGCTACCGATTTTTTCAGCAGCGTCTACCGAAAAATGATCGGTAGCGGCTATCGATTGCCAATCGTTAGCTGCTACCAATTATTTTTTTCCGTGCAGGTGTTTTTTTTCTTATTTTGGCGGCAATTCTAAATTCAAATTAAATTGTATTGTAATAGTTGTGAAAAAATCATCACGATCAATTTTTTTTTTTCTTTGCAAAAGTGGGGGAACGATTTTTTTTTTTTTTTTTTTTTTCAAGTTTCGGCTGAATATTTATAATTTGTTTGAGATAGGACAAACGTAAACTGATTTGATCATTGAAAGCTACAAAAAGTAATAACCGGCTTAGAAGAAAGGGGGGATGCCCGACCCTCCCTTATGTAACAAAGAAATTTTTTATTTTTATTCTAGTCGTAAAATTATTTTATTTTATTTTTTTTAATTTTTAGTAGACAAAATTAATAACAAAAAAAAAGAAAAAAAAACAAATAAAAAAAATTACATTTCCAATAAAACTTGTAACTCAAGTGTGATGAAATTTTACCAACAACTTTCATTTTATCATATATATATTACCTTCAATATTTCTTTTCTGAATCCGCTACAACTTCGGCTAAACTTTTTTTTAGATAAAGTTGATATATTTTTTTTGTTAATAATAACTTAATAACTCTTGAAATGAAAGTTTTTAAATTTTTAATTTAACTTAATCAAATATTAGTTAATACTAAGATAAATATAAATGTAGTGATAAAATCCAATAAAAGTTTAAAGTTGAAAAGTACTTTTTCAAAGAGCCATAGATTTGGATTCCACGTAAACAGAACAGTTTATCAAGGAACCTAGTAACAGATAAAAATAATAATAAAAATATATACCTAGTATTTATATTCATCTCAACCGACCGATAAATCGAAGTACATATCTGATAATAAATGAGCTTCTTGTCTATTGAAATTAATTGCTTTATTACATACAGAATCAGTGTGGATTACATCCTTAAGCGGGATTAAATAACGCTCGCACAGTTGCCCTAAACTTCGGTTAGTTCAATGAGATTTACCTTGTACTTAAATTATAATTAAGGTGGTTATGTCTTTTAATAATAAAATTATATGTTACTGTATGTTGTAAAAAATTCTCAGAGTGAATGTGGAGCGGATAACTGTTTTATTATTTAATCCCCTTGGAGTTTGTTTTAATATTAAAACTACGAGTTTGAGTGAATGTGGATTTAAATAAAATGCGGATCACTCTGAAATCACTTCGCTGAAAAGACAAACTCTCTATTTACTCCGTATGCGGAGTGATTCTTTTTTTAAACTCCGGAACTCCGAGTTCGAATTTAAATACTGTCGAGTCGCGTTATAAGTCCGCTTAGTGTCTCTCTCATATTAACGCGAGTCTGGTTAAAAGAAAAAGATACAAGCCGGACTTATAACGCGACTCGACTGTACACGGAAAAAAACGATGCTCAAAATTTTAATAGTTGTAGTTTATTTTTGACTTAAAATTAGTACTTTGTAAACATGAATAAGTGAAATTGGTGAATATTTACTGATTTCAAGTGCAAACCGAACCACTTACTTTAAAAAGTGGTTCGATTGGCATTCAGAATTAGTTAATACTCACCTATTTCACTTATTCATGCTTACAGAGTATATTTGCATACTAATATCAAACCAGGATTATTATATATAACGAAATGGCGATTATTTATATTAAAATTTAATATACATAGAAGAGCAAAATTTGCAACTTTGTATATTAAAATTAATATGAAAAAGAATCGATGAATTGTTATCTACAATTATTTATTACTATTCAAATAAACATAGAAAAATTTTTAAAATTTCCTACTTATTCGATTTATGTATACAATAAATTAATTTATTATAATGACGAATAAGTAACATTTTATATTAATGATTGATCAATGGGATAGAATTTATAAAATAAGAGTTAAAAGTTTTCGGTATTTTTATGAGCAAAAAATCAATATTTAGTATAGGGGCGAAGGGGGGGAGGCAAACGAGGTACCCCCAAAATTTTATAAAAAAAAAAATTTCTTTTTTTTGTCTAGTTATTGTATATCCAATATATTTGCGCATTTTGAGCCCTACGCATGACACCTGGGGCAAAATGGACCAGCCGGAAATTCGAAAAGATGATTCTTCCAAATTTTTATCGTCAAATTGAAAAAAAATTAAATATATTTCCGCATTTTCAGCCCTACCCATAACACCTGGGACAAAATGGACCAGCCGAAAGTTCTGAAAAATGATTCTTTCATATTTTTATCGTCAAATTAAAAAAAAAATTAATATGTTAATTATTTTTTTGGCTGATTTTCTGTAGTTGGGGCAAATTTGACCACTAAAAATATTCGAAAATAATTTCTTATTTTTTAATTGATAACAATTCAATTAAAAAAAAAAAAAATTTATCATTTTTTAGAGGGGGGGCCCTCTGTCCCACAAAAAAAAATTGTTCCTGCCTTCGTATCCACCAATGATGTGAAATGTAATTTTTCTTTATGTATTTTACATCAAAAAAAAATTTAATTTAATGGAATTTGATCAACTTTCAGAAATTTTTTTTTTCCAGCTTTTTTGTAAGGTATCCCATTTTGCCCGCCAAAAGTAAAAATTTCATTTCTTAACGGCAGCTAGAAATTTTGTCTATTTACCTTGAATATCATTAAAAAAAAAAAAGATTAATTTAGATTTTTGTATACTGTAAATTAATTTATAATGATGAATAAATGATATTTTAAGCTAATAATTCATCAGCGATATCGAATTTATAAAATAAAAGCTTGTAACTTTTGAAATTTTTCGGCTGAAAAAATCAGTATCTAAGATACCAATTCTAAATTTAACCAATCATTACTTTTTAATATATGTATACGATAAATTAATTAATTCTCATTAATAAGTCATGTATTTATACCTAAAAGTAATAATATTTAGTTACATTTTGAAATAAATGATAGTAGATTTTAGGAATTTACAAAAATTAGTAAACTATTTTGCATTAAGCACATAATAGTACTAATTATTGATAACAGATTTCACTTTTTACTATTATCTATCCATTTTTAATATTTTATTTTTTCCGTGTAGAATCCGTAATCACTCCGAATTTACTCCTGATTTTTTTCAATGTTTACATCACTATACTTAATATATTTATTTCTCGATTTATGAAACCACAGTGATATACATTTTTATTGACTTCCACTTTATGAGTTTTATTTTTGTACTGTCAGCTAGTAATTTTTTTATTTGATAAATGTTTGTAATATTTTATGTGTAAAAGGAATACCGGTAGGACAAACAGAGTGTGACGACACCACAAGTTAAAGTAGAAATAAACTTGAAGATTTCTCATAGAAATAGAGTTAGTAGCTCAACTCTTTCACATAAACTTGACAATTGACAATTTCTTTTACCCATTTTTATATTTGTCAACTTCATCTAACCACTTTAAATTATTATATACATTTTTGACGTTATGAAAAATTAATTTAATTATTATTATTATTTTTTTTTACAAATATTTTTGACTTAAAGTCTGTAGATATTTTATTCCACAATTTTGTTTCAGAAAACATTTACTTTCGTAATCATTCGAGAGCAAATATTGAAAATTTTTTTTATTGTTTATAGTGTAACTTAATTTGAACAATAAAACATACTGATAGTATAGTATAGTACTGTACTTGAAAGTCAAAATAAATTTGACGGAACGTCTTACAATAAGGTAATCCCGTATAAAAAAAATAAAGTTCAAATAGTCGAGCTTCGTAATTTAAGACAATTTCAAACTTTTGCCGAACTTTTACAAAACCTCAATACTAAAAAAAGAAATACAGAAAGAAATAAATTAGAGAAGATAAAATTATATGGCATAATAAAAAATTATACTAATTGGTATAAAAATTCGAAATTTTCTATTTTCAATAATTTTCTTCGAATGAAATAAAACCAGATTTGTCACAAAAATAGTCGAAACTTTCGAATGTCTACAACTTTTGTGCTAACAGTAATCGGTATAAAAATTAAAAGTTTTTGAATTTCCCGGACTTTTTTTCAATAGAAAAAAAATCGATTTCAATCGCAGAAATGGTCGGGTTTTTATGATTCTCATTAGTGTTGACACTTCAATTTGTCTTATCGTCCAACTTTTTTTTCCGTAAAAAATTTAACTTTCTATTTCATTTTTCACATATTTGTGAGGATTTTCGTCTACTTTCTGAAAAGGAATTAGTGAAAATCAGGTGACAATCACTACTTGCCAGTGAATGGTCACATATTGCCAATAAAATGTATGCCACTAGTTTATTACTTTTCTCTTTTGGCCATCGTAGAGTTTATTGTCTGTAGTAGGAGTTGTTTATCTTCTCTTCATTGTTTCTGGTGACTTAGATTTTGACCAGAAATATCAGGGTTAAAGTCAAACCTCGTTAAGCAGTTTGTTCCCTACTGGGATCTGGGCCAAGCGGTTTAAAGTTATGTACTGTCTTGGTTAATTTATTTGAACTATACTTTTTTAAAATTTTAACTTTTTTGATTATACTCATTGAAATTACGAAAATTGAATAATAACAGATATCAACATTAGAATTTTAAATAATTTACATGTATTATATTATTAGGGGAGGGATGGGCAAAATGGGTCGTTAAGGAAATACCAAGTTTTCGAGGACTCAAATCCGCTAAATCTTTTTTTTAATGATATTCAAAGTAAACAGAAAAAAATTTCAGTTACAATTAAAAAAATTTTTTTTTTATTTTTACGGGCAAAACCCGAGTCGAAATTTGAAACTTTGCTAGAACCTAGAAATTCTAGGATCAAGAAAGAAAATGACTTACTAAGTACTTAATTTGTATGGAAAAACAACTCCTATATAAGTCCTACAAATGTCAGTTACGGGAGAAAATGACGTTTAGTTGTTATATAGGCACCAAAATTTAAAATTATTAATGTTTATCAGAGCCTAAACATACCATAAAAGCTTATTTAAGCCTATGAATTCTAAATTATTTATTAGGACCTAGTAGACCTACAGTTTTATCATATTTATTTGAACCTATCAATTTAAATTTAAAAAGAATGATATTTTTCTGATATAGAATCGTTATAAGTTATTAGGCGTATAAAGTGCTAATAGGGCTTCAATAGGTCCACCGAAAGATTTTAAATTAAAGAAAAAAAAATTAGAATTTAAAGGACTAATGTAGGAGTTGGGAATTGGTCACACGTTGAATACTTAGGTTTTAATCAGGAATTCAAGAAGTTATGCTACCAAATGAGAATTAATAGTTTTTATAGGTTCTAAAGAGATGTTAAATTTTGATAATAAAAGTATGATAATAAAATATGAAAAATACTTATTTACGCGCGCTTAAGAATGTCAAGTACTAAAATAGGTATATTCAAGTATATTGAGTACTTAAAGCGAAGCTAAATTTCGACTTGGGAATGGGGTACCCCTTAAAAAAGATACAAAAAAAAATTTCTGTATTTTAAATAAATTTGATGGTTGAATTTTTTTGTAAGTAATTTACATGAAGAAAAATTATATTTACATGATTATTGGATACAAAGGAAGAAAATCAAATTTTTAATAGTTTTTATCATAAAACAAGTCATTAATATTTTTCAACTGACAATCGACTTTCGAAAAATTTTAACAAAAAAAAAATCAAAATAATGCTCAATTATATTTACAAAAGTGATTTTGGAATGTTTCAAAAACATTTAAAAAATAAAATTTTGGGTACCCCGTTTTGCCTCTCTCCCTTTCCCTATAAACATGTTTATATAAATTTGAAATTTTTATAAAATTTAATTCAAAAGAAATTAAAACTTTTCATTCATCAAATTGATAGGTGCGAAAGAAATAAATTTAGTTGTAAATTAAATTTTAGCTCTTTCGCTCACCATTTTGTCTGTATCTAAATTGACCTGAATTCGACAGTCATATTAAATTTAACACCACACAAAAATTTAATGTAATAAAAAATATGGCATTTAAATTTTTTTTCCAAAGATACACTAAACCCCAATGAAAAAATAGTACTACATCTAAATGTACAAAATGTAATAATACTAACACTATTTATCAATTGAATAAAATAAAATTTCTCACTTCAATGAGTGTAAGTACACACGAATTCATTTTTTATTTCTATTTTTCCAATAAGCCGATCTTGTAGTACTCAATAATTTTATTGAGTTTTACGAAATTTCAGACGCTCAAATAAATAAAATTAGAAAAAAATTGTACCGTTTAATTTTACAATTATTTTTTATAAACTAAAATATTAAAATAACAGATAAATAAATTCTGAACTTCTAGTTCTTCGATTTATCTGCTGAATTATCTAATAATAGAATAACCTTTTACTAGAATAAAAGGCTTTACCATTTCATTCTTTTTTCAACTCTAATTTTATACTAAAAGTGTATGTAATTCCAAGTTTTATAAATAAATTACCAGTGATTGTACTATAAAAAAATAAATTTTTTATTTCAAATATTTGCGGACTTTATCTCCGTAAAATTTATAGCGCATGTTGTTTATGTTGTTTCGAAACTAACAACCGGAATATTAAACAAGAGTAAATCTAAGGGTTGCATCGAAATCTGTTGTGATGTAAAGGAAAATCATGTGTGTGCATATAGTCAGTAGGAAACCAAGGGGCGTATGCAGGCGGTCGGTCGCATAATCGGAACGTTAAACAGAAAGACAAACTGAGGCTCATCGTACTGCTGTACGATTACACAAGTATACAACCTCTAACAAGTAGTGATAGTCAACCGACTAACTACTGACTCTTTCTTCACACTTTTATTCTTACACATATACTTTTTATATTTATATTAATATTCAAAAATAATTATTAATACCTTTCTATCATCTATATTTCGTTAATAATTATCAACCCCAAAAAAATTTTTTTTTTCATTTACCTTTAATTTTTAATTTCATTATTTTAATCACAAAATTTATTTGCACATTTATTTTATTATTCAATTTTTTTTATAAATTAATTTTTTTTTAATAAGAATAAATTTAAAAAAATATAAATTTTAAGTTAAAATAAAAATAAAAATCAGTGAATTTAAAAAAAAAAATTTTTTTATCAGATACACACGATTGATAGTAAATAAATAAATGAACGCATGTACAAGCGTAATTAATAATCGCGAGTGTCGGTTCTCTCGGTTCGCGAGACGAGAGAGCACTGCGTACTCGTCTGAAAGCAACCCCCGATTCGAAGCTCTAAAACCCACCCATTCGCTCTCTGCCTCACCACTAGCTTTTTCATCCCCCGCTTCAGTTGTATATGTAGCTCTTGGTTCTCTTAGTTATACATCTATATAATACAGGACGCAACATATCCCACACTTGGAACTCGAAATTCTCAAGCTCCGTTTCTTTATAAACTAAAGATGTGTACATGATATCTCTCTACTAGACTTATATTTCACTGCTGTAAACTTAAATAAAGATGATACAATGAAAAAAATTATCGTCACGCCCTCACACGTCACTGTGGCTATGAAGGAGACGCCCTGATTGCCCGGGACATGTTGACTTGCATCAATTTGATTTGTTATTATTATTGTTATTTTTTTTTTTTTACTTATTCTTCAGTAGTTTTTTTTTACTCTTTAACAAACTACATCTGATGCCATGCACTTTTGTTTCCGATCCAGAATCCTATTCTAGTTTTGCGAGAATTTATAGCGTAGCGTACTTTACATTCTAATGGATATTGGTTTTAATTATTTGTAAAAACGTTTCATGCTTTTTAAAATTTACATTTTAATCATTCTCATTTTTTATTTTTTCACTTCTTTTACAAAATTGACCGAATTGATTAAATGGAAAATTAAAAAGCTAATAAGTAAATTTTCTTTTTTTTTTTTTTTTATGAAATAAAGTGTATTAATAAAACTGTAATAATGTTTATAGTGCAGATTAGTTTTATCCATGAATAATAATTGAGATATTAATTCATAAGAGGATCGTATATATTATTTTTATTTTAATAAAACATGCAACTAGTAAATGTTTATTTAAAATTTTTTTCTTGATGCAAAAAAAAATTTGATTATTAATAAAAGTTATCGAGTTATGAATTATCAAATAATTATGAAGATAAGAATTTAATTTTAATTACAACGGAAGCTAAGAACTTTTATACTCGATTTATGTGATGTGAAATTTCAAGAAGCATTAACATTCAAAACTATACAATTTCAAAAAGTTATACATTTTATAAGTTAGAAACTTTAAAATCAAATATTTTCGATAGTACAAATAAAATTTCGAGTAGTTTGAAATTTATGATTTGAAATATTTCGTGTTGTTTCTTGTGTAATAACTTTTTCATTTCAGCAAAGATTTTTATTGCTAAAATAAAATAAATAATTTAATTTTTATTTTTAGTAATTAAAAAATACCAAATGCTAATGGAAAATAAACTTGTAAATTTACTTTTGGTGATTACTTTGATTATTTATTCGTGTATATGTATTTGAAGTTCATTAGAAACCTCGAACTTTATAAGAGTATACTGAATGTTAAATGAAATTTGTGATAAACATATGTCAAGTAATATTTACTATTTATTAATCTCTAAATCTACGGATGAAACATTTAATTGAATATCGGTGTAAAGACATTTTTATCTAAAAATGTTCATAATCGTGAGCTTTTAAATTTGAGATAACCCGTGTGAAAAAAATTCGATCCAAATACTTTCTTGACAGTTAACTTCCAAAATTGAGACAATTCTAAACTTTGTTGAACGTTTTTAGAACTTTCAAGGCAACTAGTGTAGGCTTTTCATGCGTTTTTTTTTTAATTTTTAAGGAAAAATGATTTGATTTGACAATTTTTTGGGTTTGAAGAATTTTAAAAAAAAAAGGGAATTAAATAGGAATTATAAAAATTGTTGACTTCTACCAAAATCATTCAGGTATTAGACAAAAAAAAAATAAAATAAAAATGGTTTGAAAATATTTCTGAATATTTTTTGACTTTTATTAGAACTTATTGGGAAGATCAGTTTTTTTTTTTTTTTTTTTTTTTTGACTTTTTGACTTGTTCAAAAAATTTCAAAAAATAAGTGATTGGAACTAATTATGAACTTATTATGAACTCACAAAATTGTTAATTCAAATCAATTTTGCTTAAAAAATTTCAAAAAAACAAATGGAAACCCGCAAGAAAAGTTCCCTCTAGTTGAAAATTTTTCACAATTCTAATTATTTAAAAGTTCTAAAACTGTTCAATTCAAAGTTCAGAATTGTCAAATTTCAAAGTTTACTGTCAGGAACGTTTTTGAAACATTTTTGGAACCAACGTTATTTACATGGGTATTATAAATAAAAAAAACCTTTTAATAAACCAAATAAAGATTTCAATATTTATTAATATATACAACTCCCGTAAGTAAATATAAATATTTAAAAATGATTCAATAAATTTGAATCATCCGTAGATATTATTTGTGAAAAAAAATTTGTTTTAAACATTAAATCTTACTAATTATTTTTCTAAAACTAAATTAATTTAATACTGATAATTTAATTCGATATTAATCATTTAAATTTTTCAGTTGTGAAAAATGAAATAAAAATAATATTTTGAGCGAAAATAAAATTTAATTAAAAATTTTAAATGTAATTGTCCTTTAAAGTATACAGGTACTTTTAATAAAATATATCTGTGAAACATATACCAAAAGTCGTGCCAATGCGGCGCTTTTTATAGACATGGGTCAGCGATTTCATGTTAAACAAAAATAGCACACATCGTTCGTTCATACTGAAGTGCAAAAAAATCAATTATTTTGTCCCTTGAAAATTTATCTTAATCCAAATAATATTTTTATCGTACTAATGTATGTAACTACTTATTATTAATTTATACTGCATGGAAAATAGTATATTGAGTGACGAGAGATAAAACAATATGAATGCAGGCCAGGGTGAAATCGTCTGCCTGAGCCAAAGGGGAGGTCTGACATCACCCTGGCCTGCATTCATGTTTCATCCTCTGTCACTTATTACATTTTTCATAACATCTGTTCAAATCTTTAAGTTTCCATGTTTAAGGTCAGTCGGAGTAAGATAATTTCAGGTTAATGATGTGGGAAACTATTGGCGTAAAGGCAGTAGTGGTAAAACAAGGTAGGGAGGAGGAGGGGGGGGGGGGCAAAATGGGGTACTCCTAAATTTTTATAAGAAAATTTTGTGTTTTGAATTGTTTTTTGAAGATTTCATTTACACTTTTGTAAAATAAAATTAAGCATTATTTCGAATTTTTTTTTTTTAGTGTTTTCGAAAATTCTTTTTTTTTTTTTTAAAAGATAGTATGAAATCAATTTGAATTTTTTTTTGTCAATTTATAATAAAAGAACTTCGAGTGTCAAATTACTTCAGATGTACTATCTTCGTCATTAATCTCAGTACATTTTTGAAAACACTGTGAAATAAACTTCTGTATTTTAAACATCTACTGAGACACAAGTCATGAATAAATAATCGAAAAAAAAAAAAAAAAAAAAAAATAGTTCATATAAAAAACGGTATAAAAATTAATTTTCTAAAATAAAATACTATATATATAAATATATAAAAATAAATAAACGCTTTACTATAAATATACCAAATAAATTTAAATATAGTTAAATAAATGAATTATAAAATATACCCATAATTCAAAATACAAACTAAAAAACAGAACGTTTAAAAAATAAATGAACTAATAAATATATCTATAAATATAAAACTCATTAATAAATTAACAAATAACAAAGAAACACTGAAAATAAACATTTTTGCCCTGCTATGACAAAACGACGTATCTCGAGATACGTTGTTTTGTCGTAACAGAGCTAAAAAGGTTTATTTAGTGTCACTTAATAATAGGGTATCATCAAAATTTTGCTAATTTAATTAACTATGCCAATAGTATTGATCAAATGTGTGTATAAAAGAAATGAAAAAAATGTATCTTTTTTACTGTTTTGTCACGTCAAAATTTAATTCTTTGAGTTATAGCGTTTTGCCATAACAATTTCTTCTATTTATCAAAATAAGCATTAGTTACGATACAAAAAACGTATCTCGAGTTACAACGTTTTGTCATAACAGAAATTAATTTTTCTGTCAAATTGAACTCAAATTCTGTTAAAACTTTAAACGCAATTTTTTCGAAACTATAATTTTTCAGATACGTCGTTTTGCCATGACAGGGCAGATCTCTATAATAAATTAAGCAAAATAAACTTACATATAATAAACATAATTAGAAAAAAAATCCATAAAAATAAACATCTATATTAAAAACTCAACCATTTTTAAATACATTTTTTTTTAAAATAATAATCTACTGATCCAGATAAATGAACTGGATAGTATATAGGTACCCTATCAAAAAAATCCATTTAGGATTGCATGAGAACCCATTGGAATCCATATAGGGAAGTATGAATGTATGCAAGAAACCTTAGAAATTAATATAAGATTGTATAAATTTATGCAAGAATCCATGTAGAGAATTATGGGTTTCTAGATTTCCATATGGGAAATCCACATAGAAAATTGTGGTATACCTGGATTCTAATATAGGAACTCGGATATATGGATTTTTTTGTAAAAAATTAAGACAAAAATCTGTGATTCTACATAATTAATTTCTATAGAATCCGGGGAATCTGAATTTCTATGTCTATCGTCTATCGATACGCGTATATAAATGAAAAAACAGATTAATTGTCTATTGGTAAGATACTTTTCAACAATAAATTGATTGATTGATACTTTATATGTCAGTAGTCAAAATATAAACCCATAGTTCCCTACATGGATTCTTATATTAATTTCTAAAGTTTCTTGCATACATTCATACTTTCCTATATGGATTCCAATGGGTTCTCATACAATCTTAAATAGATTTTTTTGATAGGGTACCTATATACTACCCAGTTAATTTATCTGGATCAGTAGATTATTATTTAAAAAAAAAATTTATTTAAAAATGGTTATGTTTTTAATATAGATGTTTATTTTCATGGACTTTTTTTCTAGTTATGTTTATTATATGTAAGTTTATTTTGCTTAATTTATTATAGAGATGTTTATTTTCAGTGTTTCTTTGTAAATTTATTAATGAGTTTTATATTTATAGGTATATTTATTAGTTCATTTGTTTTTTAATCATTCTATTTTTTAGTTTGTATTTTGAATTATGGGTATATTTTATTATTCATTTATTTAATTATATTTAAATTTATTTGGTATATTTATACACGGAGAGAAAATTATGATAACAGTTACAATATATTATGGCAATGGTTCCCATACTGCATGGTAACGGGTTTTTTTTAAATGTTGATTATAGGAACGGCACCCATATATATTATGGTAATCATTCCTATAATTATGGGTATAATTCTCATATGGTATCGGAATAGTTCCTATGTAATCATGGTAATCGTTACCATGTAACTATGATAATGGTTACCATAATATTTAGAAATTATAATAAATTTTTTTTTGTAATAAGCGTTTTTTTTTGTATACTTATAATTTTGTAATATTTTGTAATATACAAAACAAAACGCTTCTTACAAAAAAAAATTATTATAATTTCTAAATATTATGGGAATTATTACCATGATATTATGGTAACCATTCCCATACTATTATGGTAATCGTTACCATAACATTATGGTAACGGTTACCATAATATTATGGTAACGGTTACCATAATGATGGTTATGTTTACCATAATATTATAGGAATAGTTACCATAATATATAGGGCTTATTCCCATATACACTTAGGAACCATTACAATGTGGTTATAGGATCGGTTACTATTTGCTTATGGGAACTATTTCTATGAGCATGGTTATCAGTACCATGATTCTTTCACATGCGATATGGGAACTGTGACCTTAATGATAGAAATTGTTCCCATACTTATGGGAACTTTCCCCAGAAAGTATGGGTCTATATCCCATAATCCCAAATAATCATTACCATAACGGTATGGGATGATATTTCATAAACGTACTAGGAACAGATACATATATTTATATATATAGTATTTTATTTTAGGAAATTAATTTTTATATGAGCTATTTTTTTTTCGATTATTTATTCATGACTTGTGTCTTAGTAGACGTTTGAAATACAGAAGCTTATTTCACAGTATTTTCAAAAATGTACTAAGATTATTAATGAAGATAGTATTTCAATAATAAATTTTCAAATATTTGAATAATTAGAAAATTCCTTTTTCTCTTGTTTTATAGGCACGCGACTAGAGCCAGTTAGTCACTTAATGACAACTAAATAGCGAACATTCTGTATCTCAATAAACTATCTTTCTTTGTCTTTCTTCTATCGCTGTAATTATGATGGTATTATTTCTAATGTAAGTGTATTGTTATTGTAACATAAGTGATATTAATTCATAAGTTACCAAATATTATAATATTTACAATTTTTATAATTTTTTAATTTAATAATTTTTTAATCTATTACTTTACACAATATATAATTGCTTAATTAAAAATATTTAATTTTCGAATCAAAAGTTGCTTAAATCTTTTACTTTGAAGTTAATAGTAAATAGTGATTAACAAATAAAAAATTAACAATTTAAAGTCGGTAGTTAAACTTTTTCGAAAATCGAAAGTGTCCGTCGATAAATGTTAATGACTTTTGTTTTATAATAAAAACTATTCAAAAATTTTGTTTTTCCTCTGCATCCAATAACTATGTGGAATGTAATTATTCTATATGTAAATTACTCATAGGAAAATTTAATTTACTCAAATTTATTTAATTTCCAGAAATTTTTTTTCCACCTCTTTTAGAAGGTATCCCATTTCGCTCACAAAAAAAAAAGATAATTTTTTTAACGGCAGCTGAAAATTTTTTCTATTTACTTTGAATATCATAAAAAAAAAAAGATTTTTCAAATTTGAGTCCTCGAAAACTTTGTATTTCTTCAAGTACCTCCCCCCCCCTCCCAACCCCTATATTTAAATTATGAATTACAATCAAAATTATTTTTATTTACTTATAACTAAAAGCTGTCAGTAAGTTTGACATTTAAAACATAATTGGCAAGTCTGAAATTGGAAACAATTGACATGCCGATAAGGTTTAAATGAATATGAATTTTAGCTTTGACGGGCAGAATTCAAAATTGCTTTGAGCCCTTGGGATCAAAGAAGCCGCTTTCATCCCGTTAATTTATCGAATTCGCTATTTAAATGTACGTCACAGTTTGTCACGGCATTAGCCTGAAATTGGCTTGTTTCGACTGGTTAAACAACCATTGAAAATTTTTGTTTCAGAGCAGACGTTATTAAAAAGAATAATAATTACAGTGAATAATAAAAATATGATTTTTAAATGAGAAAATATAAAAGCTTAAAATATATTGTGAAGATCACAGTAAACACTTCATGAAAATTCGTTCTGAAAAGATTCCACAACGTCAGCTCCCTGTGTAAAATTTTTGAATTTGAAACGTCGTAAACTTTTTTGAAACTTTGAAAAAAATTTGAAAATAAAAAATTAATTTAGAGCTTACGTAGAATTAACTTGGACTTATCGTTTAAAATTTTTTCTTTACTTTTTAATAATAAATGATTTGTCAGTCATAAAATAGTCTCGCAAATAGGATGTCGCATTGAGAAACAAAAGGCAGCATCAATGTCCTCTCTTCCAATTTATCTATTCTCTTGAGGTTGGTGTCGATCTAGTTCTGTAAAATAAACGTATAGACCATCGGTGTGCCTTTCGGGGTGCTCAGAGATTCATTGTTTTCCAATAGTGTGAGGATGTACCACCTGGGGCATCATCGATTGAGATGCCCAGTGACCAAAATAGTTATTATTATTACAATCTTCATATCATAAACTCTAGTGATTTATTTAATTGGATAAACAATCAATAATGATAATATAGTTCTAAATATAGGCATTACTGTAATTAATATCTATATGTACATTTACGAATATATCTATATATCTATACGAACTTAAATTCAAAAGTTGTATCGAGTCACTGTGTCTCCAACGATACTCTCGTACTTGCAGTTAATCTCATTGTGGCTCCGTGTACTAAATATATTACGTACTCGTGATCTAATATTATCTGTCATTAGATTAAATGTGAAGAAAGAGAACAAGCTGTAAGTCAGTGGTAAGATGAAATTCTAGGAATTTAAGATAGAGCAGTTCCATGTACGGAATTGAGTAAGTAGGACTATTTGTGGTTCCATCAGCGTACAGGACTTGAATATTAAATCACTATTTTGCGATACCGTACAAATATCTCGTGTGAATATTCATTATTTTCTAATGATATTCATTATTCTTTTTTTTTTAATTATATAATCAGTGTTACGAACATAAAAACAATTATCACTGTCTCACTTTAACTATTTAAGGCGTTCTTTTATAATTTTTATAAAAAAAATTACAGCTAATAATAATATTATTGATAAATAATTATTTGTGAATCTAAATATATTAAAATATCATGTATCAAATTATTTTATAATAGATTATAAATTTAAATTAAATGACTGTTTTCAAAATCGCGCTTAGCCGGGCATTTTTTACTTTAACGTCCATTCGTTTGATTAAATTTAGATTACGTCAAATTTTTTAAGAATTGTTATAACTATAGCTTATTAAATACATTTTTAAAATTCATTAAATTTTATATTATGAAAGAATAAAATAGTATAATTTATAAATTATTTGTCCAAATCAATAAACTTATGATAGTTTAATTGATATTGTCTTTGAGCGACTATAGGGCCATGTGTTGATCGAATAATGGTACATAACAACTTTTAGTGAGCGACTATGGGTACACTCAAGGACCTCATTTAAAAAATTAATAGTAATTAATTATCAAGATTATTCTTCAAACTAAAATTTTATTCTAATGCTCGGAACTTGGTAAAATAAATATAAAAAAAAAATGGTTTTTAATTTTATTCATTAATTTATATTGAGTGATTTAATCTCACTCAAATAAAAAGTGAGCAGGTATAGAGGCTTTTACCTTACTCTTAACTTGTTAAAAATATTTTTTTCAATAATAAATTCATAGGATAAAAAAGGGCAAACATACCACGAAAACTTTGGAATCACCGAGTACATTTTATTCATATTTTCATAGTATGTTTTATTAAAAAGCAAAGGTCTTAAAAATTTAAAACCTTTACCTTCAGTAGTTTTCAGATAAACAAAAAAAATAGATATAAAAATTCTTCTCAAAGCTCTGTAAAAAATTAATTTTAAAATGTTATGTCTTCAAAAAAAAAGTTATCAAAAAAATTTATATCTTTATTTGTTGCACTATGATAGTATCCGAAAAAAATCATTGCAACGGATGATTGTTTATTATTTAATCCCCTTGGAGTGAGGAGTGATTTTTTATTTAAACTCCGGGATTCCTACACGAAGAAAAAAATTAAGTAATTTTTCTTAAATTTGAAAAAAAAATTACAGTCCGAGGAGTAATCTGAAACGTTAAAAAAAATCAAAACTTGTACAAAACTCAAAGTAAAAATTACAATATATTATTTAGAATAATAATTTCCGTTGATTATAAAAATTACTGCATTCAAAATAAAATTTACTAGCGACAAATAAAAATTATAATGTACCAATAATTTTGACTATTGTACTTAGTACATATTAGTTAACGCGCTTTGTGAAAGATGTATTCTGCCGAGTAATTTTTATAATCCTGATGGTAATTTTTACAATCTCAAATAGTAATTTTATCTCTCGCAGTTGCACTTTGTCTTACCGACATTCTAAAATGACCAGTACCTACGTAGAAGTACATTGGAGATGTAATATTTATCAACTACGAAACAAAAATTCCGACTAATGTACTAACTTTTAATAATTTTGAAAACAACTTCTACTTTTTGTAATATTGAACTATTTTTATATGAATAAGTAAACGTCGATTTTTTCCAAGCGAAAGTTGAACGAAGCTGTATTGTAATTATTATGAAAAGTGAAAATTACAATCTAGATAGTAATAATTTAAATAAGAATTAATTTTCTATAAATCATCATAATTTTTTTTATGAATTGTAATTTTTTATTTGAAATACCAAATTTTTCATTGTGATTGTAATCATTATTGAATTTTGACCTGCATTTTTCTCCGTGCAGTGAAAGAGTGAATTCGGATTGAAATAAAATCCGAAATCACTCCAAATTAATTCCCTTCGAATGTAACTACGCATTTTAAATTTTAAATAATTTTTCTTTTATCTCAAAACTAGTGTCTCATTTTGCCTCAGGTTTTCCTACCGTAGTTTTAATTTATTGCCAATATTTATTTCACCTCATTTTTACCCAGTTCTCCCTCACCTATTAAATAAATCCCAAATATTTCAAGATTTTACATTATTAATATTAATATGAAATTTAATGATACAATTTCACGCAACTTATAAAAAAATTACCTTTTAGAATGTAATTTTTTATAATAAAAAAAAAAAATAAAAAAAAGGAGGCAATTAATCTTTGAAGTTCGTATTAATTCAACCTCTGAGAAATTTTAAATATTTATTTGTGTGAGTAGTTTAACAAAATTAAAAAAATCTACAAATAAATTAACTCAACACACTCATCATTCGCGGCTTTTCTCTCTTGAATTTACGAGCAAGCTATGCATTTTATACTCTTTAGGTTATTAGTTTCGCCTCTGTGAGTGATGCAGTAGGCGTATAAAATCCTTGCATTTACACTTAAATTCCTGTCTATATCTTTATCCTGTGAAGTTGAAAAGACGATGTTGCATCCTCGTGTATTTAAAAGGTTGATAGAGTTAGAAAACGTCAAGCATAAGAAGTTAGATGAGGTTGCCGTAACCAGTTATACTGCCTTTGTAAAAGCCATTTCTCCTGCACATGTAATTTATAACCATTTTAGTTTTTTTTCCGTTTTTATATAATTTTATTATGCATTTAATCTAAGTTATAAAAATTACTTTTCTTCTAAACTTTTAAGAAGAATAATTTTTCTATTGAATTATTAAGTTAATAATTTTTTTTTCTTGAATAAAATAAAAAAGATGATTGTTGCTACCAATACTTTTGGCAATAAATAATACTACACAGTAAAAAATACTGTCTATCTGTATTAAATTTTTTATGTTGATTATTTTGTGCTAAATTTTGAATCGATCTACTGCTTAACACTTTTAAAGTGTTGCCTAGTACGAAAATTTAAATTATTAACATATTCATTAAGTGTTACTTTAACACAAAATTTATCTTAAAAAGTCAATCGATAGTCACTGAAGAATTATTAGAAAAAAGAAAGTGAAATCAATATTTTATAAATATCAAGTTAACTTGAATATTTTAATTGACAGTTTATTAAATTTATCATTTACTAAAAACTGGAATATTTATTATACTAACGAAAAACTTTTAATTATAATTTCTAATCATTTTATGGGATATTAACATTATTTTTTCGCTAAATAAAAATGTGTTTTTTTTTTTTTTAAAATCAATTGATTTACTATTCACAACTTGTATGAAATAGTACGTGATTTTTTAAAATCTTGACTCTTGTAAAAGTATTGTTTACTATCGAAAAATAGTTGAATGTTAAATACACAGAAAAAACTGATTTCTAGGCGCAGAAAATTTTTAATCGCCTCAAGAAAATTCTTACTTTGCGCCAAGAAATCTTTTTTTCTGTGTAATAATTATTGTCACTATTTGTTAACTACACGGAGAAAATTGCAGGTCGAAATTAAGTAATGAGTACAATCACAATGAAAAATTTGCTACACTGAAAAAAAGATTTATTTGAGCCAAAGATATTGTATATTTGGATATGGTCGAATAAATATTTAATTGTGAGAAAAATATAATATATTTGAGTAGTTTAATTGCGTGAAATAAGTGATTTATTTGTGTCAAAGAAATGATCGAATTGCTACAAATAAATAAGGTCTTTAAATATATATAGTATCCCCAAATTTTAAGCTATTTATCACAAATTTAATATCTTTAACATAAATATATCAATTACTTACCTCAAATAAATGATATATTTCTGTCAAATTATAAAATTAATTGAACCAACTGTCATATTTAGTTGTACCAAATATATTTATTTGTCATTAAGAAATATTTGAAAAAAAGCCACAAATAAATTGATTTATCTGGGACAAATATTTCTTTTTTTCAGTGTATCTCAAATAAAAAATTACGATCTTTAAAAAAAATTACGATGATTTGTAGAACATTAATTTTTTATTTTAATTATTAATTTTATTTCAATTATTAAAAAATTAATATTCACTTATTCATATAAAAATAGTTCAATGTTACAAAAAGTAGAAATTGTTATTAGAATTATTAAAAGTTAGTACATTAGTCGGAATTTTTGTTTCGTAGTTGATAAATATTACATCTCCAATGTAATTCTACGTAGGTACTGTACGTTTTAGAATGTCGATAAGACAAATTGCAACTCCGGGAGATAAAATTACTATTTGAGATTGTAAAAATTACTATCTGGATTGTAAAAATCACTCGGCAGAATATATCTTTCACAAAGCATGTTAACTAATATTTACCAAGTACCATAGTCAAAATTATTGGTACATTATAATTTTTATTTGTCGCGAGTAAATTTTATTTTGAATGTAGTAATTTTTATAGTCAACGGAAATTATGATTCTAAATAATTTGTTGTAATTTTTATTTTGAGTTTTGTACAAGTTTTGAATTTTTTCAAACGTTTTAAGATTACTTCTCGGAGTGTAATTTTTTTTCAAATTTAGTAAAAATGACTTAATTCTTTTCTCCGTGTACAAAATAATACATAAATTGTATTTCCTGAATATCTATGGTACAAAAATAAATTGTAAAAGTTAAAATTTTTTTGTGTCACCACTGACATTTAAAAATTGTTGAATTCACTTCTGGTATTACCCGAATTTCGTGTTGAAATTTAACGCAAATAGTCTGTGTTGAAAAATAACACAAATATTGTGTAGACCGTTTCTAACATAAAAGTTTTGTTGATTTTAATATAATATTTTTTACTGTGCACTTGACCATAAATTCTATTACATACGTTAGCTTAAATAGACAATGATCTTAAGACTAAAGAAAGTTTATCGTACCATGGGAGAAACCGTAGTGCCTTGAGTCCTTGTAACTCTTACATAGTAACTGAGAAAACATTGAAAAATCTCTTTGCTCTTTTATTCTTTTCTTTTCACAGCTTTTCACTATTTTTCTGTTGTACTAGCAACTACCCCAATACCCCAGGAATCTCGTTCGAACGTAAGAAATCGTCTATCATTTCGCGCCGTGATACCATTGGGAATTTCACAATGTGCGACATTGTATCACGTGTTTCATTTTTTCACATAAAACCATTTTTTTTTAGACTTCTTAAGTCTTGATATCATTTTTTATTATTTGTTTTAGCTTTCTTTTATACTTTTATTAAAAAATAAAATAAAAACAAACCTTCTATTACTTAAAACAAAGAGATTTAATATAATGCACTGAAAAAAATTGCCAAGTGAACCCGGATTAAATCTGAAATGCAGAGCGGATGACTATTTATTTATTTGATCTCCTCGGAATAAAATTCACTCCTACACGGAAAGAAAATTATGGTAAGGTTTCATATGTATTATGAGAATGTTTCTTATAATGGTATAGGAATTATACCCATACTATAATAGGGATGGTTCCTATATATTATAAGAACCGCCCATATACCATTATGGGAACTATTCCCATAATATAATAGGAATAGTTCCTATACCAATATGGGAACCATTCCTATAATATTATAGGAATAGTTCCGATACCAATATGGGAACCATTCCCATAACATTATGAGGACCATTCCCATAATATGGTAGGAATAGTTCCGATACCAATATGGGAACCATTCCTATAATATTATGGGAATCATTCCCATAATATGGTAGGGATAGTTCCTATACCAGTATGGGAACCATCTCCATAATTTTCTTTCCGTGTACAGAGAGTTTATTTCAATATCAAAGTTTCAAATCGAAGTAAATATGAATTTGAATAAAATCCAGATTACTTTGAAATCACCCGCTGAAAAAACAAACTCCCATTTACTCCGTTTGCAGAGTAATTTTTTCTAAAAATCCAGAACTTTGAGTGACGGAGTGAATTCGAATTTAAATAAAATCCGCAATCACTACAAATCTACTCCTATTTTTTTACAGTTTCTGAACGATTTAACAATAAAATAAAGTTCAATTAATTTTAAGTAGTAAAAATAAGCGTTTGATTGGTTAAATCTGCTGATGATGGAAAATAAAGAAAAAAAGTATGTTGAAGCTTTAAGAAGAATGGCCGTAGGTGCTAAGGCGCCGCAATGTCTTACCCAGAAATCTCCAATTAATCTTCCAATTTCCTCATTCTCTTTTAATGCAACAGATCTATTTATAACAACAAACGGAACTACGGAACAGAATCTCACTCTAAAACTTTATTAATCTTCATTTTACGGCTAGAAACTAAAAAATTAATTATCTATCATTCAAATCATTTATATATAGATACTTGTTATAATAATAACATCGATAATAATTAATTATTAATTTAATTGGTATTCAACTATAAATATTGACATTTAAATTAAATTAATTAACATTTATCCCGCATTTAATTCAAGCTTGTCAATTGGTTCAACCCGCAGAGTTGGTTATCACCAGTCACTTTAATTTATCATTGTCATGTTTCAATCAATAACAATAATTTCTTCAAAAATATATACATATACTATATACATCATCATTACCTATATTTCGTACCGTTGATATTCTTTTTTTTTTGTCATTTCACTTTCTAATAATTAATTTTTTTTTTTTAATCTTTTTTCTACACTATAATAAATTTGCGGAATGAATGCGAAGCAGATGGCAATCTATTGATTTAATTCTTTGGAGTAAAATTCACTCCAAAGCGAAGTTAATTTCAATATTAAAAGCTCTAAATCGGAATAAATGCGGGTTTAAATAAAATCCACATCACTCCAAAATTACTCCGTTGAACAAATAAACTCCATATACTGAAAAAATTTGGAAAATCCAAAAGTGGACGACTCATAATGCTCATTTATTATGAAATAATAAAATAATAATGAAAAGATGGCGGGAAGCACGAATAAATTTAAAATATTTAAAATTTTTTTTTTTTTTTTTTTTTTTTTTTTTTTTTTTTTTTTTTTATATTAGTAATTTTTTTTTATAATTATAAAAGAATTTTCTCAAAATATCTCGATTAATAACAAAAAAAAAAAAATATATGTAAATAAAAACAAATAAAAAAAAAGAATTGAATTGAAAAAAAATCAGGCTTACCAATTAGCAATAACACAAAAAAAAAAACAGCTGTACTAGAACGGTTATCCGCAAGCGCCCCTGACGAAATAAATGTACGTATAATGTATAGATATATAACCATCCATGTTAATTTTACATATATATATATATATGTATCGTTATACAGCCTTTTTATTCTTTTATTAATTGTAATTAAACGACACTGAATTACCTAGCCATTTTCAATAGGGGATCTACAAATCTTTCAAAGAATTTAAAAAAAAAAAAATTTGTTTCAATTACTGGATTTTTTCGCAAGTTATCGTGTCTACGGGTTTCGTACTTGACGGGCAGGAAATTTTTCTAAACTATTTTGATGTTTTTTCCGTTTTTATTGAACTAAATAAATTTTTGAAAAGTATGGAATTAATCTCCATTAAATTATCTTCAAAATGGTGTGCAAAATATCTTAATTCCGTGAATCAACAAAGGTATAATAATTGAAATAGTTGCCGAAGTGAGGCGAAAAAAATTTTTCGATCGTAAAGCACACTCTGATGGTTCGCATCATGAGCCGTGCAAAAAAAACTTTTTTGAAGTATCTATATTAGACTGTTTTCAAGTTATTACCATTTTAATGTCAAGCTTTTAAAAAAGAAATTTGTTCTCATCGATTTCAAGAGCTTAACATTTAAATGGAATAACGACAACAATGCGGAATTTCAAAAAACTTTAACTGAGATAATTTGTAGGAAATAAAATTGTCTACAAAAAATATTCTATGACTTTTTATGATAAATCTGATAGTAATGCCAGAAAGTCAAATAATACTTAGAATTTACTAAGAATCCAACTTTGACCTTGAATAACTTTTGAAAATTTTAATTTTTCAAAAAAAAATAAGACATTATTTATGATATCTTAGTAAAAATATACTCTAATCAAGAATATCGACATTCTAATTAGCAAATTGTCTAACTGATTATTTTTCGTAGGTGATTCTGTGCAATTTTCAGATGCTAATAGTCAGAGAAAATATCATTTGAGTAACTTTGACAAAAATATGATACATATACTAGATATCGAATTGATTTTTAGATGAAAAAAATTGTTAACTTCTTTTTTTTTGCATAAACGAAGGATTTTTTGAAATGGAGTTAGTCAATTTGCTAGTTAGAACGTCGATATTTTCTTAAGATGAGTATAGAAATTCTAAAATCAAAAAAATATTACTTGGTTGGAGTAGGGTAAACTACCCAATGAATGATCGGTTTGTTGTAGTGACAGATATTTTTACTAATAAATACAATAATTAACGTTAAAACAGTCAAGCTTTTATAATTGCATTGTGACATAATTTATCTTTTGATATTTATCATGATTTTTTATTTATTTCATTATAGTTTTTGCAAAATTACATTTGGTCAGCGTAAAAACAAATTTTACTCAGTAGGATACAACATACAAATACTTGAAAAAAGTTCTTTTTTGTCAGTTTATACAGAGTGGTTTTTTTAAACTCCGGGATTCCCAGTGACGGAGTAAATTCGGATTGAAATAAAATCCGAAATTACTCCGAATTAATTCCCAATTTATTACAGTGTATTCAACATTAATACTATAATATATTCACATGTACGAAAATGACTGTATTAAATATGTACACTGATGCATATATGTATAGGCTGTGATTGTTATTATGTTATTTTATTGTTTCCAACATGTCGAACAAACTGAAAGCGATGAAACACTAGTTATCGTCAATGTTAAACAGGTCAACAAGAGATTTCTGTACATAGTGCTAGAAATGTTGTATACTATTAAAAGCTCGTGAATATGCTTTGTACTTGTCTAGATTGCTCTTATACACGTGTATTATTATTTCGTAAGCCATACAAGGCTGCTACAGCTTTCATACATAATATTTATTTTATATAAAATAAGTATAAATTATTATAATTATTTAAATAGTTAATTAATTACTTTATAATTATCTATTTTATTACTTTTTTTCTATTTTTTTCCCGAATTTTTTTAAGATTAATTACTTTCTCACTAATTAACGTTCCAATTTAATCGATTAAGTACTGAAAGAAAAATAAACGAATAAAGTTAAGTGTTCTCATTTCGGATTGATTTAATTTTACAAAAATTAAAATACTGTTAGTTAATTATTATTAAACTTATAGTTGGAAAACTATTTAAATTAACTATTTATTCAATTAAAGTTTTTGTTTTGCTTATTATTTACAAATGAAATTTTTTTTTTAATTCTTATATTTTTTTTTTTGTGCTTAATGTTTACTCTTGAATTTTTTATTAAGTTGCTCTAAGCTTTTTTTAATTAAATTTTATTGTAATTAAGTTGAATACAAAAAAAGATAATTAAAAATTTTCTGCATTGTAAATTCTATTCGTTCTTTATTTCATATGAACAACGTGTTTCATTTAAAGTATCTATTATTTCTATATTTAGCTGTATAAAAATGTACAAAGTTTTATTAACTTTGTCATAAAATAAACCATAAGATAAACCATAAAAATTTTATACCACTGATGAGTTGAATATCTCCGAATATATTGATCTAAGGAATTAGGTCTTTAAAACTTCTTTGTAGGTAATTAAATTTCCAACAAATTTGTTATCTACATTTTTTTTTGTAAAGTCGATTGTTTCAAAGATAAAAGCAAAAATACGAGCATTTTAGATGAAAATCAACTTCAATGACCCGTACCAACTCACAAATAAAAATTACACTTTCGCCGCAATGAACACTATTGTAGATTGTTCAATTTTGACTAAATCGCAACCAAGCACGATTTACGTGTATTTTAAATAAAAAATCTTTTCACGCTCAGGGGAAGTCCTTAAAATTAATATTAACTTTCATGTAACTTTCATGAACTTTTTTTCTAACATACACAAAAAAACTTCGGATGGAGACCGAAAAAAAAACTGGGCATCGGTTGACCCTGTGAGCCAACCCTAAAACTTCTCGCTGTTTTCGAGCTTAAGAAGCTCAGTAGCTCAATTTTTCAAAGCTTGTAAGAATTAATAAGCCCTGCCGAATGCCACCTTGAAGATCGAAATCAGTTTATCCGTTCAAAAGTTACAGAATATTTACATACAAATGTAGGGGAGGGTGGGGCAAAGTAGGCCCCCCTAAAATTTTGAAAGCCTCAAAAATTTTGGGGCAAAGTGGGCCTCCTTAAAATTTGAGAGCAAAGTGAGCACCCTGCAATTTTCTATGAACGAGGCTCATAATAAGTCACCTTTACGTTTTTACGACTATTCATTTATTACTTATTATTAGCTTATTTAGGTCTTACCCATTTTTGCCCACTTTGCCCCATATTTTAAAATTCGTAATTTATTATGATCACAGCTTATTTATAACATTTTTAAAGTGAAGAATTGAAAAAAAGTAAAACGAGCAATAAATTTGTCTCACACAATTTTTTTAGATAGGGGCAAACTTTGCCCCTAATTTTCGATTTTTCAATTTTAATGGACACATCTTATCAATGTTAAATAACAAACAAAGGCCTATAAAGTAATGTAACGAATAAAAAAAAATACAGATAATTTCATTTCTCGCTTACGAAGCCCACTTTGCTCTGCCCTCCCCTACGTACGTACCCACATACATACACTTGGACATCATCTTGAAATTAGTCAGAATAATTCCTTAGAACATCGAAACGTCATGATCTGTTATAAATTCAATTTTCGAAAATCGGACCGAAACCAATGACTTCCCTTTTTTTTGAAAATTTTCAATTTTCTTAGCGGAAAATTCACAATCACCCTAATATAAACATACATAAAAGAAGTTATATTGATAAATATGTAATTTATATATTTTAGTAATATATATTTTTTTTCAATTTATCATTGTATATTAATATGGCAAAAATACATCCAATATTCATGAAATTTATATATCTTTTCACATGTAAAGTTTTTTCATGCGGTTTCAATGTATTGTTTGAATATCTCTAAAGCGAGGATGTATTTTCTTTTTTTTTTTATTTTTATTACTACAAGAATTGATAGTTTATTTTTATAGCTTTCTTAATTTTTTTTTACAATCTTTATCTCGTCTTGTGTTATATAACCAGATGCCAACGCGCTGAGTCATTAATAATTCCTTCCAGGTCGATGTACAGTCAAATTGAGTACAAATACTTAAAATTGTTTTATCGTTTCCTTGTCTTTCATTTTTAGTCGTGAATTATTGTTATAACCGACAATAAATTATTTGAGATTTGTATTATAAAAGGAAACATCACATTGCAATTAGTCTTTAAGTTATAGACTAAACAATTTATTATGTTTTTATCTAAACACACTATAAAATAATAAAACATTTGTTAATTTGATAAAAGACATTTCAGAGATTATGTAGTTCTAGTGAATTTATTTTCACTTTGAATTGTAATTTTCTACGGCAAACTAAAATAATGTCTTGTTTCTAACAATGAAACCTTACGACAAACTATAAACACAAAACCCTCGTGAAAATTCTATTCAATTTAAAAGAAAAATATCACTCTCGTTGAAATTTAATGAGGCGACTAGCAAGCACAAATAAATTAACAGTTTATGTCAAAAACACATATTTTTTTTATTTTTATTTTTCCTTATTATTTTTAATGATTTTTAAAAATTATTACTTACATAAATATATGCGGAAACTCATAAGTACTGAAGTTACTGATGAAATAAATCATAAGTTTTTTTATTGATTTGAATTCCGAGTTAGAATTTTTTTTTTTCTCATAAAACTGAAAGTAATAATAATATATTTTCATAAAAAGTTTCAACTTCTAAAGATGCATTTTTTTAAAATTAATTATTATCAAAATTTTCAGTCATATTTTTTTATTTTTTAATTTCAAACAAATAATTTTTTTTTTTTTAATTTACAAGTGTAATTTTTCTATTAGAATTCATCAGCGATAATTTTGATGTGAAAACTTTCCAGTTCAATTATTTTCTTAAAGTAAAGTGTGTACTGTTTTACTGAAGCTAAAATTTTATTTTTTTCAAGGTTTATTTTATAAATTTTATTTTTATAACACTTTACTTTACAATTTCATAGTTTTTTTTATAACCGTAGATACTTTTTATGTCTTTTCTTATGTTTGTAAAAATAAGAAGAGAAAAAAATCTTAAATGGTTATTTTATAAAGTATCCATTGCATTTTAATATTTGTAACAAAAAAAAATTTCATCGTTGAAAAAATATCTTTATTGTAGTGAATTCAGTATTTTTTTTTTTTTTTTCTCTAAAAAAATAGTAAAACGATCTCAATGCGTATTCTAAAAAAAAATAATAGTGTAATGAATTCCCTCTCATTTGTAACAGACAAATAAAAAAAAAAATTCCGCGTTATTTTTCAAAGTGTCTACACGAATATTTGTTGTTTTAGACTAAAAAGATAGTAGGGTAGAAAAGAAAATCATGATCCCATATATCTTGACACACACGTGTAAAAAATTAATATCCCCTAAGTCTTGAAAAAATTATAAGCATTCATTGAAAAACTAATCTATTGTTAAAAATATTCGATAAAAGGATCAATTGAAAAGCATAAAACGTTTTGCGGAAATCTAAGATGCCGTGATCGACGTTAAAAAAGTAGAATGAACGTTGAAAGAGACGACAAAAGCAAAAAAAAACTCTAAATCCATTGAGATCATCAAGGGGTAAAAGTGTTCGAACGACCCCTATCAATCATTTTGATTCATGTGGGGTAGGCTGTGCTATACTGGCTGCCCTATACTAGGATTATCCTGACGGATATCCGCAAGAAATGATGCTTTCTACATCGCCTTCAAGACTTGTTTTTTTTTCTTCAATACTTTTTTTTTATTAAGTAGTTATTAGGTCACATAAAAAAATAATAAATTTTTAGTAGATTTCATAGAAATTTATCTTTTGCATTCGTCATGATAAAATTTTCAAATAATTTTGCCATAATCTATCATAATTCATCTAGCAGGTTCCAAAAATACCATCGGTTCAAGAGTTTATATATATGTATCGATCAGAACAGTATTTTTTTTAAGATCTTTACTAAAAATGGAAATAACTAGAAAACAATGCGGAATTTTAAAAAACTTTATCAGAAATAATTTGTAAGGAATAAAATTGTCTACAAAAAAGGTTCTATGACATTTTGCGATAAGTCTGATAGTTTCACTGGAAAAGTAAAAAGATCTCGAAATTTACTATAAATTTGACTTTAAGTTACAATAACTTTTGAAAAGATGAATTTATCAACAAATGATAAAAGACTTTTTTTTAGAGCGTTTATTTTCTTACGAAATTATATCCTGAGCTTATCTGTACAATGAGTCATTGCCGAGGTATAAAATTCCAAACTTAAAACTGCTTTTTTCCCCATGTTATTTAAATGGGAAACAAAGAATTACGATGAGCGACCTCTAAAAATTAATGTTAAGAGCTCATCTTTTAATAGACATCTTATTTCATCTCTCTGTAACTATTTAATAGAGGGTTTCGAAAAAAATACAATAGTCAATTTTTTTGAATCAGTCTAATATACATATGTTTAATATAACGCACTTTGTTAAGGCGATAGCGGCCACAATTTTAAACGGATAATGAAACTTAACAGGCTTATTCTATGAACGATTATCACGGTTAAGTTCGAAGATGAGCAAAATTGGTCAACTAGTTTAGAAATAGTGCGCGTTTGAAATTTCAAAAATAACGAGAAATGCTACTTTTTCGGCTTTTTCCATGAATATCTTTTTAACGGACATGTTTATCCTTACTATGTACAAAGAACTTGATAGCTGATATAATAAGCTATATGTTCTTTTTTTTATGTTTAATTTTACGATAATTTCTCCAACTTTCATTAGGGTTAAAAGTTACATGATTGTCATGGTAAAAATGTCATTATTGTATCTTCGAGAGTTTTTGACAGATTATTATAAAATTTTATATATTCATCCTTCAGGCAATTATCTTGATCAAGTTAAAAAATTTAAAAGATCGGTTGAGTATTTGGGAAATGGTGGCAACTTAGAATTTTTTAGTTTTTGAAAAATGTTGCTTTTGTGGGTTTTTTCTTTAATATCTTTTTAACGGAACTTTCTGTCTTTATTATCCTGTGTAAAAAAAAATTCGTTCTAAAATGGTTCCAAAAAAGTTCAACATGTGGAACTTTTCAATATGAGACAGATTAGAATTTTTTGGGAACTTTAGTAATTTCGACAGTACATCAATAGTTCTTACAAACAAATTTTGAATCAAACAAGGATATTCTTAAGACTTTAAAAAACAAATTTTTGATTGTCTTTTTTAGTTTTATAATCGGCTTGAAAGTAATGGTTTTTGAACAGTTTTGAAATGTTTTTAGAACGTTTTTTTTTTTCTACAATAGGTTCAAAAAGGACCTTCAAAAAAGTTCCAAGATCACTTTTGACCTTTTTCTGGAGCTAAAAAAGATGTTCTGAAAACATTCCAAAACAGTTCAAAAATCACTATTTTTGAACCTTTTGTAGAACTAAAAAGTACGACCAAAAAAAATTCTAAAAAGCCCCAAAAATATCTTTTTTTGACTCAAAATTTGCTTTTAAGAACTTTTACTGTACTATCGAAATTACTAAAGTTCCAAAAAAGTTCTGTTCGAAATTCTAATCTGTCTCATGTTGAGAAGTTCCACATGTTGAACTATTTTGGAACCTTTTTGGAACGAATTTTTTTTACACGGGATGTATAAAGAACGTCAAAGTTGTGAAAATAATCTATAGTTTCCTTCTTTTACTTTATGGTTTATGATAAATTTTTAAATTTTTATAAAGGTTTGAAGGTACATAATTGTTCTAAGTTATGGTTAAAATTCTATTTTTCTTTTTTTTGAAATTCACGAAAAATGTTAAAAAAAATTAATTTTTAGCTGAATTTAATTTTAAAACTTCGAAATAAAGAAATAATGAAAAATATACTTCTATTTCTGGTACTGAATGGCTTTTTTTCATTTTATTTTACGGTATAATATCTCACAAAGTAATTTTTAATATTTTTTTCAGACCGACTACAACCGGCACTTGGAGCAGTTGATTGAAAAGACTGAGAATCTTTTGATTGCCGCTTTGAGACAAACACTTGATGAACAAAATCTTGATAATGTTTCAGAGCTTTATGAGCAGCTAGAAAAAATAAAAAATCTATCTTGCGGTAATTTAAATTTTATTACTTAAGACATTTAAGTATTCGTTTTGAAAAATTATTAATTTTCACAGATGAGAGTCTTTCCACGACGATGGCAATTGAGACTAAAAATTTTCTACAACGAACCGAACAACTCTCGACACTAATTTCCCGAATGGAAAAACTAAAAACACTTGAAGCTCTTGAGAAGACAGAGTTAGCATCGATCAATGACAAACTACTGAATCTGTCGAATCTCGTGAAGCAAGAAAACTGCCTCAATGCAGGAGGAAAGTTTGAATGGATCGATAGTGTACTTGTGAAGGTAAACTTAAGCTTTGAATTTTGTTAGTTAAATTGTTATTGATCTACTTTATACCATACATATCGAGTAAATATTTAATTTTTTATTGCATTCCTTAAGCGCGAAGCTAAGGCTAAGCTCTGCACTCTCATGAAAAATTCGATTTCGTCATATATTTATTTTATTTAATTTTTTTTTTTTCAGTGTTTACAAGATGGTACGTGGCTTCTGATAGATCAAGTAAATCTCTGCAGCCCAGCGGTGTTAGATAGATTAAATGGTTTACTTGAACCTGGTGGTGTCCTTACGATCGGTGAACGAGGTGTAGACAATGATGGTAATATCCATACAATAAAACCTCATAATAATTTCCGTCTTTTCTTAACGATGGATTCACGTTATGGTGAAATCTCGAGGTAAAAATTTTTTTATTATTTTTTATTGCGCACCTCAAGCGCGAAGGATGTGTGTGCTTACGATAGAAATTATTTTTTCGACTAATTCACTCACGTTAAATCATCTCTACACTTTTGTTATTATACTACATTGGATTAAATTGTATACTATAGTATACTATAGTACTATAGTACAGAGATAATTTGTTAAGGAATAATTTCGACTCTGTAATTAAGTCTGTTTATTATTTCATTAATTTAAAATGTCATTTTAATCCAAGAAATTAGTGCTGTCAGTTGTTACGTATGAAACTTTTGAAACACGATAACTTTTAAAAAATATAATAATTTTTCCTAATTGCACGACTCTTAATGCGAAGCATTAGAGTGTGCATTACGATCGAAAAATTCTGTTTGCCTCTTTTTCGCTACTGCTTGTACTGTTCCACTCTTGTTAGTCCACGGATCTTAACCAAGTTACACATCATCGGATAGAGAATTTAATAAGGTTTAATTCTATGACTTATAAAGATCAATTTGATGTATTAAATAATTAAAAAAACATCAAAATGTAAAAAAAATTTTTCCGTCAAGCAATAGAAAAAGTGTCCGTAACCCGTAAACACAAAAACTCGAGAAAAAAGTCATTATTTGAATCACTTTTTTTTTTAAAAGATTATTTTAGGACCAAAGAAGAAGTGTGTCATAAATGACCATCAAATTCGGGCCCGTTTAATTATAATTAATAAAAAGAACTTAACTAATTTTGTATATCTATATATGTTTTTTACATATATTTTCGTCACACCAGTCGTATATGCGCGAAAAAATATCTGATTGTTTTTTGGAGCGAAATTAAAATTTCTAGTGTAATAGAAAAAAAAATTGTCCTTGAAACTTTTACCGTACATTTTTCTTTTTTTTTTTTTTGCACGACTTTTTTTTTGTTTTTATATATATTTTCCACGATTTGCATTTACCAATTTTTTTTTTATTAGCTTTGTATCTTTTGTCAGAAGAACACATTTAAAAATCACTATCTAAATATTTTTTATTTAATTGTGATTAATAACAATTTTAAAACCAGTAATTCATTAAAAGTTTAGCTGCCATTTTTTATTTTTATTATTATTAATTTATCTTTTTTGTTCCTCCATTAACTACTGGCAGCATCACTAGTATGACAGCAGGAGTAAAAAAGAAAAATTGACGTCTAAAAAAAAGGCAAAGTTAAAAAAAAAATTTTAAATAATAAAAATTAAACCGAAAGAAAAAAATGAAACAAAATAAAAATTGAGGCAGTCGTCAGATCGTATTTAACATTTTTTTATTACAATCTTAAATTATTTTTCTTGTTTTCATGACAGTTATAAAAAAAACAATAAAAAAATAATTAAATAATTAATAAAAACTTCTAATTCAAGTTTTTTATTTTCATCGCATTATTTTTTTTATTTCATTTATAAACTCATTTTAAAATTTAAAATACTCATCACTACCGTCTATTTTTATTTATGCCCTCGTGAATTTTTCGATCTTACCTTTTACAATCGAAATAAAAATATTTACAGCACAAAATTAAAGATAAAAAAAAATATTTTATCATCGAAATATTAATATTTATAAATTTTAACGATATACTATCTGACATATTTTATTATCATGCATTTATTTTTTATTTCCTTTTTTTTTTTTTATTAATCATAAATAATATTTATTATTTTACAGAGCGATGAGAAATAGGGGCGTTGAAATATTTTTACTTGGTCACAAGGGATATAAAAGTGAAAATGAGCTTGACATAAAGTCATTGATGTTCGATATAGGTCTGACACGAAATAATCATCAAGAGACGATGTTGAACATTAATCGGGAGATATTGAGTCAAAAGCTTTTGTCAGATAAACTCAGCACTATTCAACTGCTGCACTCAGTCTTTCTGATTACTCAGCAAATATTAAGAGGATTTTCCGTAAAAAAAGCATTCACAAGAGCTTGTATCGACGTGTATATAAAATCACGATACATCCACCATTCAAATATTAAAAATCATCTGTTATCAATTATAAATAATATTATTGATCAAAATGACATTCAAAATAATCATCAATCAATAATTGATTTAAGCGCAATTACTTTGAATGTACGAGACCTTCAAGATAACGTCAAGTTGACACTAATTAATCAACAAGCGACATTGTTACTGTCATTAATTAATAAATATCAAGACTCGTCTTCTACTGAGTTTCTCAATAAATATCTTGATCCAGAAGACAATAAAAATTTAATTGCCATTGACATTAAAAAAATAGTTCCTTATTTACTTCTGATGTTCTTTGAAAAATCATCAGTTAAAGATTTAAGACTGAGGAGCGCATGGTTACAAAAAAAACTTGATGATTTACCACCCGATGATTTTATCATATCGATAAAGTCTAAAATTGAAGAAATAACTCAAGAAATTTTTGATAATAAAAATGATTTACCGGATTCATTACCTTGGTATCGATGTATATCGAATAATATTGAGTCTGATCAAAACAATGCGCAATTATTGTCAATAAGACTTTATTTGAAGACAATGGATATTAAATATCCACAAAAGTTATCTGTTGCTAATGATAAAAATATAATAACATTAGAAAAATATTCAGACAGAGTATGTGCAAATAATGAACACGATGATAATGTGGCACCGATCGCGACATTTTTTTCACCTTTTATTAGTCTAGTAAACCAGTGGATAAATAATTACTTGAAATATTTGTGTGATTGCAGTAATAATATTAAGTACATTGAAATAAGACAAGATCTCCAATGGTTCCGTCGGTTTTACGAGCAAGGAAAATTGACATTCATAAATAAATTACACCGCGTAAATGAAAAAGTTGAAAGTGATCATACGGAAATGTTACTAAAAGTCCATTACCGTTGGCTAAGAAAATTATTGACTAAAACATTCGAAGAATCAAATAATTCACTGGCTACAAATGAAGACAAAAAAACTATTGAAACTCTCAAGGAATTTATGGAGCAATTTGACAATTATCTGCGCGAGCAACAATCGTTTAAAAAATTGACGAAAAAAATTAAAGAACAATTGAATATTCTTCGTCCTTTTACCTCTGAATTAATTATCAAAAATTACAAACAACTTGATCATTATTCTGATGATTTATTTTTGCCTAAAAATAATGAATTTAATTACCAATTAAATTTGGTATTCATCCAATTAGAAGAAACCAAAACAATAAGACGTAAATTTGAAAAATTATGGGAAAATATTTTAAATGATGAATTTAATGAAGACATGGCAGCTGATGTAATGTCTAGCGTTGATATATTTTTAAATAAATATAAATTATCAAACAGATTTAACATAAAAGAAGTAATGGAAATAATTTTATCATCTTATTCAAGTAAAACTTTAATAGAAATGTCATCAAATATAAAACTATGGCCCATTTATGAGTACACTTTTATTATGTTTGCTCATAAATTACACTGTCAGTTAAATGAAAAATTGAGTAGTGACATAAATATCAATAACTCAGAAATAGTAAATAAATTTTTGAATCTATCTTGTGTACCAACAAATTTAATAGCCGTATTAGCGACTCTATTAAATAAAAATACTGAGCGAGATAATTGCGAACGTTTATTACCAGAATTATTTCGATATCTTACTCAATATAAAACTCGTGATACTTACGACCATTCAAATTTTGTTAATTGTTTGAAGAGCGTATTTGAAGAAGACTCAAAACCTGACGAATTAATCGAATCGAATTGTAAATTTAATTATTCTGATGATGATCCAGTTTTGATAAATGCAATATCTGACATTCTTTTATCTCAAGACAGCAAAGAAAATTTTGTAGTATCGACTGCGGCGATTGGATTTTATAATTCGCATATAAAACAAATCAATACAATAAATAGTATACTCTGGCGCAATAGTATATCTTTTAATTCCAATGAGTACAACTTGATTTTAAATGATCGTAAAGCTTTTATCGATTACACTGACGTTTATCTGACAGCGATTGATAAAATAGAAAAAACTTGGGACATAAATAAATTGATAAAAAATAATAAAGTAAATAATCAAGACAAATTGACTGAAGATTTTTATAATGAGTGCTACAAAAATCCGATCGATAAATTGAAATTAATTAGAAATAATTTAACAGCTGATTGCAATTACAGTACAGAAGGTATCGATAGAGGAATTGCGTGGATATATTTAGGATTTCATAAATATTTTATATTCAGTCATCTAGGTTTTATAGATCCGGTACTAAAAACAGAATTAAAACTTAAATATATAAATGATGACATTGAAGATCTTGAAAATTTAATATACGCAAATAAATTGGATTGTTATTTATTTGATGACGATGGTTGGATTGCTCATGGAGGTGATTCTTCTCGTATCGCAAGTGCCAATAAATGTATCGATATATTGTATGACGTACAGGGGGAATTAAAAAAATCAACAGGTTATCGATCATCAGACGTGCGGTTTGTTGATTTGGCTAAAAAAGTAACTCGCTTTAGAGACGACATTGGCACGGCGGAAAATATTATAAAAACTTGTGAAAATTTATACAAATTAACAGAAAGTAAAATAACCAGTAGTGAATCTAATTATGATGAATTATTGACAGCAGTTAATATTTTGATAAATAAAAGAAATACATGGAAAATATTTTATCAATCATTGGATAAAAATTTCATGGCATATTATCGTGAGCTTGTGTCGCCTATTATCAACGGATTAAGTAAAATAATCCACGGCGCAAATATTTTAATTGACCAAACAAACCGTTTAATTTCACTTGAAAAAACAAGTGTCTGTCTGACAGAAACTAAATTATCAGCGCAAGATTATCTGTATAATTTAGTAAGATTCCCTACTATTGGTAACGACCAAGAAAATTTACTTGAATTAATAGAGTTGCATACATCGAAAAATAGCAAAGAATTTATTATTAAATTTATTGATAAATCCAAGTCATACTTTGAAGTCTTTCGTATGCTGAAAAATAGTTTAGTCGAACTTTATAATCACATAACTCTGACAAAACAACTGACAAAGCCTCTGTGGAATAAATTGAATGAATTACTTTCGCAAATTTGTCTAGTGTGGAAAAAACAACAGTTGGAAGAGGAAAAAGCAGCAGCGGAATCGCAGAGTTTGTATAAAGGGAACGTTAGTATACATTGCGAAACATTGACCGATGACGAAGAAATGAACAAACAATTACAGGAATTGTTCCCAGCAAGTAAAGACTTTGATGACATTAAAAATTTAAATACACTTGAAGCTCAACAGAATTTAAAAGGTTCAGTTGAAACAATAAAATCATGTGGTAGTTTGATAACTATCGATGATTTGGAACAAGTCTATAAAATTCATTCGCGAATTGTTAAGTCATTTACTTCCGCTCCATGGTTAAAACATTACAGTTTTATTGAATTACCAACTCGTGATTACATAGACCCATTGCTTCAAAGGTATCATACTTTCGGATTACTCCGACCAGAGCTTGAAAAATCTTTATCTGCAGACTTGTCGAAAAAATTACACGTCAGTTTGAATTTGCTTTCATCAATAACATTGGCAACAAGCCTCGGTGAGAATAATAATTTAAATAAAAGTGATGAAAAAACTTATGACTTTTACAAGAGCAGTAACATCGAAGAAGTAAAACAATGCGTGGAAATTCTCGATGGTTTAACAGAAGCTGTTGAAAATTATTTGACGGACTGGCCGGAACATCCGACACTTCAGTCAATAAAAACGATCATTACCAGAATAAATAACTTCCCAATAACGTCACCTGTGTCGAGATTTTTAACGGGACTTGAAATTCTTCTGAGCAAAACACGCGAGTGGAAAGAAACGGCAGCTCGTAAGGGCGATCGCTTAGCAGAGTATTCATTTTCATTGGAAAAACAAATAAAAATTTGGCGACGTCTTGAACTCGGTTGCTGGAAAGACTGTTTGGACTCTGCGTTCAAAAGATTACAAGCCAAAGCATCTAAGTGGTGGTTTTTTATTTACTCTATTATCGAATCTTATGTCAATAAAACTTCATTGACTACAGAAATTCCACAGGAAGTGATTGAAAAATCTTGCGATAATGAAATAGTAACAGCTAAAAAATTAATTAAATTATTGGAGATTTTTATGACTCAGTCTTCGCTTGTTGAGTTCAAAGCTCGGCTTGATTTATTATTAACATTCCACTCTCATGTATTTTATTTAGAGCCGAGTGTTGAAAGAGATGAACTGCTGTCTATATTTTGGAATATATATAATTATTATAATAAATTTACAGATGATGTTGATAAAAAAATAAGTCAGTTAAAAACAACAGTAGGAAAAGAAATAAAAGATCAAGTAACGATTGCTAATAGAACGAACATTGACCGTTGGACCGTAGAAGAATTGGTGAAAAAAGTTCATAGAAAATTACTCGACTGCATTAAAAAGTACGAGACTGTCTTAAAAGAAAGTGTTGGTAAATATTTGACATTTAAATCATCAAATGAATCATCTGAAGACGACAAAGACGAATGGAATCGTCATAAAATTCGTTACTACTCAATAAATCCCGAAGATTTTATTGTATCTGACGATAAATTCAATGAAATTTATCCTGTTAAATCTAAAGGACTAAGAGCGGATATCGTAAAACATTTAAATGAAATAAAAAACTCCTGCCGGAATACAATTCTGTCATCAGTTTATCCTGGACTGCGTATCGAACTCGAGCAACGAATTGAAGAATTTATTACTCATGCCACAGAATTAAAAAATATGAAAGTAAATGATAAATTGAGTATTGAAAAACAAAAGTCTCATGCGAAAAGTATTCTGCAAACTAAAAAGAAAGCCCTGAAAGATTATTTTGATACTTTGAAGAACTTTGGATTTTCTTATAGAAGAGGTCTAGCAGATTGGAGAAATTCACCAGATCAAGTTCAAGATTTTACTGTACCACCGTTGGATATTTCAAGGACTCTCGAGAGACTTGAAAGTTTGGGAGAATCTGATAAGCAAATGTTAACTCATTGGGATGGAAGTGAGCACTATTATTACCAGTCATGTATTAAATTAAATGCGCTAATTAGCACACTTACAAAAACTCAAACAGACTTGGGACCAATGAACATGGATCAGTGCAAAGGTTATTCAGTTAATATCATAACTAAAGCACACAAGCAAAAAATAATTCTAGGCAGATCTATAAATATTTATGCAGCATTGAGACAACAAGTTTCGAATTTATCAAATATTGATTACAAAAATTTAAGCCTCCCGCGTCATCAAGATATAGCCCAATGCGCTAATGAATTAAATGATTTACTAGCGTGCTTATCAATCGGATTAGAGCAGATTGAAATTTATTTACAAGCTTGCCCTCGAGATAATCTCGGGATAAATGACCAGGTAATTGTCTTGGAATCATCTGATCTTCCGCTAATTAACGCGACAAAAGGGGATCAAACTTGGGAATCCGCGAGTGTTTTAATTAAAGACGCAATTAAATCTATCAGTACTCTATCTACTGATCACAGTAAATTATTTTCTAATACATCTGTGGCAAGTTTCATAAGAACTCATGGTCATTTTAAGTCATTAGAAAATAGTTGTAAAAATATTTTGAAAATAAATAAAATTATAACGACACTTGGAGAAATGTTTGGTAGTGAAAAAGATAAAGATCACCCGCTTTTAGCGACTATCAAATTTCTTATGGATCGATCTAATCAGTGGATTGATAAATTCAATGTAATAAAAAAATTTGAAAGTGATCCGGGAATGAAAAATGACTCTGGCATACAAGACATAAGAAATAAAATAAAGTGCCTTGTAGAAATTATTTTACGGGTTATAAAAACTAATGAAGAAGTATCACAAAGTGATGTGTCATCTAATGATATAACTTGCGAAAATAAAAACGATGATGATAAAGAAGAAAATGAAGATTCACTTTTAGATAAAAACGGATTACGCAAACATTTAATTGAATCTCTGGAAAAAGATATTAAAAATTTGGAGATTGAAAAAATAAATAAACAATTAGAAAATATTATTTTTATTGCGGAAGAATTAAATCCACTTTATACTTCATACTATAATTCATGTTTATTGACATGTCTGCCTTTACTAAATCAATATATTTTATTTACCCAATTTTATTTGACAGAACAAGTCGCAGCTTTTCGGGTAACATGCAAACTTTTGTATTTACAACTTAAATTCTTTTTAAATTTATCAGCAAATGGATTTTGTGTACCGAAAAATTTAGATGACAATGAAGCTGATGCTAATGGTGGTGAAGACAGTAAAAGTAAAGATGGTATGGGACTGGGTGATGGTGAAGGTAAAAAAGATGTTTCTGATAAAATAGAATCAGAGGATCAGTTGGAAGAAGCGAGACCAGCTGATGAAGAAGAAAAGAATGAAGATGGTGATTGTAAGGAAGAAGATAAAGGCATAGAAATGAGTGATAATTTTGATGGTAAATTACAAGATTTAGATAAAAATGATAACGACCAAGAGAACAGTGATGATGAGAATGATGATAATGATTTGGATAAAGAGATGGGTGAAACTGAAACGGGAGCGGATCAGATGACTGATGATATTTGGGGTGATGATACTGATGAATCGGAAACTGAAGAACAGGTTGATGATACTGACGAACAGGGAAAAGGTGAACAAGCTGGTGAAAAAGAACTGGGTGCTCGTGATGAATCAAAGCATCAGGGTGAAGATAAAAAAGATGACAATAATGGTGAAGAAGAAAAAGAAGACAAAGACAAACCAGAAATTAATGAAATGAATGAGCCTGATATTAATGATGATCAGATAGATCCATATCATGGCAAACATAATCCTCAACCTGAACCAGAGCCAATGGATCTTCCAGATGATTTAAATTTGGATGGTGAAGATGAGGCCAAAGAAGATAAAGATGAAGCTGGAGAAAATCCGTTTGATATTGATGCGATGAAAGAAGCTGTACCGCCGGAAAATGATGATACTGAAGCTGATAATCAGGAAACGAACAAGAATGCTGATGAAAATTTGGGTGATGATAGCAGTGATGAAGAAGGTGGTCCGACAACTGAAGATACTGAGATGAAAGACCTGGATTCTAAAGAACCTGAAGAACCTGAAGCCTCTGATCAACAAGTTCCGGATAAAGGAGAAGAGAAAAATGAAGAAGAAGATCAACCGAATAAAGAAAATGAAGAAGAAAAAGGAGAGAGAGCGGTACCTAGTACGGATGATGGTAGCAAAGAAACTGACACCGCTGATCAGCTGGAAAATAAAGTCGGATCTCGTGATAAAGTTGCTAATGATCCGAATCAGGAGAGTAGACAAGATACAGCTCCTATGGAAGAAAACAGCCAAGATGATGGCAATGACAAAGGAACTGGTCAAGCGCAGTCTAATGAACAAAATGAAGGACATTTCGGAAGTACTGCGGAGAAGAATACGACTGTTCAGCAGCAGCAAGAAGAACAAAAGTCTAGAGAAAAAAGAAAAAACCCTGGAGAGAGTGATGAGAATCGGGCTTTGATTGATAAAGCACAGCCGAATAAGAAGAAACAAAGAATCATAAATACTCGAGAAGAATTAGGAAATGATGAAGATGACACTGGAGCTGCTGAAAATAAAGATAACGGAGACATAGACATGTGCCAACATGTAAAGAATACAGAAAAATTTGATGACTACGCAACTGATGCTGCTACTGAAGAACAGGCCAAGAAGCAGACAATTGCAGATGATGAAGAAGAACCAGATGCACGCGATGAAGAACTGATGGATGTTGATATGCATGATGATAAAGAAGAAATCATTGAGGAAGATATTAAAAAAATGGATGCTGAGCCGACTCCAAAGACTGACAAAGATATGGCTAAATCTAGTTCGAAGAATAGTGTAGAAGAAACTTGCAATATGGAAACGAAACTTGACGTTGAAGGTGATATTGTACCGACAGTTACTGTAGCACAGGAAGTTGAATCGGCTTTTTACACAAATCTGAAAGAAGATGATACTATTGATTTAACGCAAGAAGAAAATGTTGAAGAAGAAAAATGTATCAGTCGATGGATTTATAAACCATCTTCTGAACAAGCGTTAACGATGTGGAATAACGTTAGCTCGCGAATGGAAACAGCAGCAAGAGATTTATCAGAAAAATTACGACTGGTACTTGAGCCAACACAAGCGACTAGACTGAGAGGTGATTATCGTACGGGCAAAAGGATAAATATGAGAAAAATAATTCCTTATATTGCAAGTCAATTTAGAAAAGATAAAATTTGGTTAAGACGGACGAAACCATCGAAGAGAAATTATCAAATTTTGTTGGCATTAGATGACAGCAGTAGTATGAAAGATAATTTATCTCATGAGTTAACATTTGAATCGATTTCATTGATCAGCAAAGCTATGGAGTATCTTGAAGTTGGAGATCTTGGTGTTATCAGTTTTGGAGAAAAGGTTGAAATTCTTCATCCATTGGGTAAACCATTTAATGAAGAAAGTGGATCGAGACTTATTGAAGAAATGAATTTTGAACAGAAGAAAACTAAAATTGTTAAAATGATAAATGATGCTGTTGATATGTTTGAAGAACAAAGAAGTTCCACTGATAGCGCTAAGCTTCTTATTATACTCTCTGATGGACGTATTAATGAGCAAGAAAACAGTGTTAATCTTGCTGTAAGAAGAGCTCAACTTGCTAATATCTTCTTGGTTTATATAATTATCGAGACACCAGAGAAAAGAGTAAGTTTTATTCAATTATTTGATAATAGTATTTTACACATCAAGGGAGAAAGCAGGGCATTCAAGTCCGCGTGTAATTCCTTATAAAGTCAAAGGCGAGGGTATCAAACACGTGAATTGGGAGGTCGTACCTTTCTTCGTGGTGTGTATACGATTTTTCATCAGACCTGCACCTGAAAGTTTAAATTTTTGCCTCTGTTTGTCAGAAAAATAGCGCATGCGCTTACTTTTAATTGTTTCTTTGTAAGAGAAAAAGTACGACTTTCTTCCTTTTAAACAGGGCAGGAATCTAAGCTTCCGATGCAGTTGTGAAAAAATTTTCACTTTCCAATCCGCGTGTTTGCCATCCTTGCCTTCGGCTCCGGCAATTGCACACGTGGGTTAGAATATCCTAATTCTCTCCCTAGGTGTGTAATATACTAATAATAGTATATTGAGTGACGAGGAATGAAATAATATGAATGCAGACCAATGTGAAGTTGTCTGCCTGAGAAAAAAGCGAGGGCTGAGATTACTCATGCCTGCATTTATGTTTCATCCTGTCTTACTCATTATATTTTTCATAACATCTGCTCGAGACTAAGTTTCAATATTCAATGTTTGATGCCAGTCGGATTAACTTAATTTCAGTTTAATGATGTAAGAAGCTATTGGCGCATATTTAAACCATAAATTACAATCAGGATTAATTTTATTTACTTATAAATTAAAGCTATCAATTATTATACTCCTCTATCCTGATGTCCCGTATAAAGGACAATTTTGCCACCATTGACAACTAGCCGCTGTTTGCTAAACCATAAAAATAATTATCTTTACAGCTTTAAAATAGGTGGCTTTAAAAACTATACATTAGAAAAAATATGAAATATATTTCTTTGCTTCTTAAAAGGTCTATAAGTATACTTATTAAAAATGATTCAAATAACAAACAAAATGATGCCTCGGAACTGAGGAGGTTAGACGTTTGAACTATAATTGGAAAGTCTGAAGTTTGTACAACAAACAATTGACTGCCAATAAGGTTGAAATAAATATGCATTTTAGCTTTAACAGGCTGAAATCAAAACCTTTTTTGATGCCTAGGAATCAAAGAAGCCGCTTACATTCCACTAATTTATTAAATTCACTGTTTAAGCGTACGTCACAGTTTATCACAGGATTAACCTTAAAAAATCATGAGTGTGAACGGAGCTGAATAAAATTTAAATAGAATAAAAATTTAAAAATGCGTATTCAAATAATTTAAAAAGCAGTATGCGTGTTTTTTTTTCGATTTTATTATATCAATTAATTAGTTGATTTATTTAAAAATTATAAATTGTCTCACATCTGGGACATTCACATGAGTAAAATAATGTAGCTGACAATTAGTAATTTTTTAAGTTTTTAAATGAATAATGAAAATGTAAGTAGAATGAATATTAATGAATCCATAATTAAATGAGTGTGAATGTAGCAGACATGAGACAATTTATAAATTTTAAATAATTAAATTGATTAATTAAAATAATGAAATGTAAAAAAATGCGCGCACTGAGTTTTCATTGATCTAACAGTACCAAATATTGACCGAGCTCCAGTTAATGACCAAATATTAAAATATCGTTAAAAATTGAAAAAAATGGTGAATTTAATTGATAAAAAATGTATAACATATAATTACATATTTTTCATGGATTAAATTCAACAATTTAAAAATTTTGTAGAGTTTTAAAGTACCTGGTCATTTAATGGAGCGAGGTCAATATTTGGTACTGTTACCCTACGTATTTTTAAAATTTTTATTCTAGTTACATTCTTTTTATTTATTCCAAAATTTAAAAAATTCCCACTTGTCAGTTACAGAGTGCATTCCGAAATGCGCTGCGAGTAGTTGTAGCGCATTTCGGAATGCACCCTTATAAATTATTCTTATTACTTGCGCGGTAAATTTAAATATTTTAAAAGTAAATTATTAAAAATTGGAAAAAACTAAAAATCGTCAAAATAAAATGGCGGCGGAATATGATAGAAAAACATTTTAAAAAGAAAAAAAAAACACGCAAGTGTTTGAACAAACCTTGGTGGGGAAATAATATGCAGAAGGGTGTCCTAATACACTTGGAGATTTAAATTAAATTGCTCCAAGTGTATTGCAGCTAAAAAAACGTCACTTGACTGCTATTTCCCACCAGACGATGCCAGATGATTTTGCTCAAGAACTTGGAAGTTATCAGCATCAGCAATTCGCAACACTTAACGACACCACAGACACTTAACACAATTTAAATTTTACAAACACTGCACATTTTGATTAAACAATTTCTATGAACAATAAATTTTGTGGATGATTCCGCGAATTAACTGCAATACTGTGATTCAATTCAAACGTAAAGAAGGATCTGGACTACTACTGCCATTGTTGATGATACTGACTGCCGCTATTGGACCGCCAGTTGATACAAAGCAATCGATTTTGCAATTCATTCGACTGCCCCCACTTTAGCAAAAATTTGAACGTTGAATACAGTGACGCGCAGTAGCGCCAACTTGGCGCAAAATTTCAAAATTGAAATGCAATAATTTTATTAAAATTTATTTGTTTCAATAATTATATTAATTAGACTAATAAGTATACTCGAAATTTGTTATTTTCATCAATAATTTATTAATAAGTGTTATCAATCGCGTGGCAAATTTAAATATTCAAAAAATAACTTATTAGAAATGGGAGAAAAATTAAAAATCGGAAATCAAAAAATAAAATGGCGGCAGAATATTAAGAAATATTTAAAATTAAAAAAAAAACCGTGTTTCGCGCAAAAATCGTGCTGCTACAACTACTCGCACCAGATTTCGAAATGCACTCACATTCACACTTATAATTAATCAATTTCTTTAAAATTTATAAATTATTTTACATCTGCGTCATTCACACTCATATAATATCTTGTCTCGCCTGGCTAAATAAGCATTGAAAGTTTAAATTTAAGAGCAGATGTTATAAAAAATATTATAATAGTGACTTTATTGATTTAATTGATGATAATTATTTTAAATTTATTATTCCAGGATTCTGTGTTGGATATAACAAAAGTGATACCTTTGTCTGCAAAAGAAGGAGGAGGAGTTCAATTACTACCTTATATGGATAGTTTTCCATTTAAATTTTACATGATACTTCGTAATATAAATTCATTGCCAGGAATTTTGAGCGACGCTTTGAGACAATGGTTCGAGATTGTCGGAAAAATAGATACATAATTTAATTTTTAGACAGTATTTATTTGTGTTATAACTAAATAAATAAATGAAACAAATTGTCATAACAATTACATGTATAATAATCCTGTTTTTTTTTTTTTATTGTAAAAAATTTTTAGTTTGTAAAATAAATTTTTCTTTACCACTTTAACTGAATGTTTAAAATGATTATTGTAAAAAAAAAAATATATAATAGTTTTAATGTCAGAAAGAGAAAAATAATTTTTTATTTTTAAAGTTGCGGCAAAGTAAATTCAAATTTTTGTGTTCTAACTGAATAATTATAATTACATAAAACAATAAAAATTATCTAATAGTTTTTTACAAGACTATTGATCCAATATAATGTAATTGTATCCAAAATTTTTTTAAAAAATATAGAAGGAACTCAAAAACAATTAACTAAACATGATACTAAAGTTAGTTGACGTCTAATGATTTTTTTTTTTTTTTCAAATCGATAAATTAAAAAAAAAATATTTCAGAAAATTGCATCTACAGTTTTTTTAATTTTCTACATTTGCATATTTTTAGTTTTTTTTTTTATGTAATTGACATCTTAAAAAAAATCCAAAAATTGTTAATTGTCTGATAACTCCAGGATCATAAATAAACTAAAATTTTTATGTCTTAAATAAATAGATAACAAATTAATATAAATGATAATGAGAATCTACGAAAATTTAACAAAAATATGACTTTTATTTTTAAAAATCATAAAATTATTAAGTAAAAATAAAACAAGTTTTTTTTAACTTATTTTAAATAAAGCGCGCCAATTTGAAACTCAATATTATTCGTGGAAAAAATAAAAAACAGTTTATTTAATTTTTATTGATTGGTGAAGAAGAAACCAATAAGATTCAAGTAATTTTTAAACTGACCAATAGAGTTCCATTTTTATTTAAACGACCGGTAAAATTATATTATTTACACAAATGCAACTTTTCTAAATATTTACAAAAATCTGACACGTCAGTTTTATTCGCACTACTCTTAAAGTGACACGTTTCATTAACACAAGTCAATTAAAATTCCAATCTAATTAATTGATAACTGGTATTTTTTAAACTTACTCCATTACTTGTAGTAAATATTATTAATAACAAAATTAATGAGAAATGGATAAAAATGAATTTGTAATTCCGATAATTGCCAGGAGATCACTGTGCTGTGTCATATGCAGTGTAGATTGCAATGATGTTAAATGTTTATCATCCGCTAAATCATCTTGGCATTGGCAAAAATTAAAATGCAGGTACTGATCAATATCATTTTTTAAATTCTTTTAATTAACAAAAAAAAAAAAAAAAATACATGAGTGTAAATGTAGCAGATATACGAAAATTTTTTAATTAAGTACAAAAAAATTAAATAATTAAAATAAAAAAATTTTTTTAATTTTTTGTACGTCAGCGTTTTTAAGATATTTTGAGAAAATTAAATAAACAAAAAATGCGTTAAAGAGAACTAGACAATAAAAAAAAAATTTGAACGTATGAGTAAATGATTCGATAAAAAATATATTTGATGAATTTTTAATAGCGACACGGGGACAGTCACGTAGGATCTGCGGGTTGCTAGTAGTTTATTTCATGTTAATTAAATAAAAATTAACAACTTACTGATATCAAAAAATAATTTTTAAAAACATCAAACAAAATTATAAATTACTTATTTAATTTAATCTTAAAATTATTTCATTATATTTACAGATTGATGATTTACTTGCTGAAAGATGATTTTATAATTGGATCTCCAATTCCTAGAAACGACAAATCTTTCTATATTATTGTAACAAATGATTTTTATAGAAGCGAGTCTTTAACTGCAACCATCAAAAATTTAAATCTCCATGTAAATTATTAATATCTTTGATAAATTAATTACTTTCCCTGATTAAAAAACTGAATTCGATCGAATTAAACAGAATTGAAGTTTTGATTCTATATAATTCAGATAAATTCTGTTAATTCGGTACCTAACTTAAAAAATAATTCTATCTAATTCGGCAGGAAAACCAGAATTTATCCAAATTAAAACGAATTTAAATAATTCTATTCGGATTAATACTGTTTAATTCGAAAATAATTCTCAAATTTTTAGTTCTGACTCCGAATTAAACCAAATTGAAACCAATTCGAAAATTTTAAATCGAGTTTACTCTGTTCAATTCAAAAATAATTCTTGATTCTTTTAGATTTTGTCTTACCAAATTTAACAGAATATAACAGAATTGAGCAGAATTAAAATTTTTAATTTGGTTGAATTCAGTTGTTTAATCAGGGTTATTGATAACAATGATTTTTCATGATACCCAGCATCGAAACTTCAAGTTTCAGTGTCTCTACAGTCAGTCGAATGAAGCTGATTTCAGTCCAATGCTGCGAATGAATATTAGCAAACACGTGAATTCTGAATGCCTTTAGTCAGCGGGCAGAAACATTCGTGTTTTATCTCTTGAGAAGAAACAATTAATATTTCGTCCCGCTGGCTGATGGCTTTCGCAATTTGAACTCTGATAGTTGTCATTTGTTTAATACTAATTTCAAACCTTTTATCTTATTTACGTAAATGACAGTTCTCTGATTAAGAAATCTAATTTGGAATGATTTGAGATTACGTAACACTTAATCATTTTGAATCATTCCAAATTATTTGAATTATTTAGCTTTCGAGTATAAATTTTGGAACGAATCATTTTAAATCATATTGCATTCAAAAATAACGAAATATTATTTTATGATTTTAAATTATTTGAAATGGTTTAAACTCTCAAATCATCATTTCAAATTAAATCGAATTAGAAAATAATATCACAATTTCTGGTTTCTCGAACAACTCAGAATTATTTGAAATAATTCGAAGCTCGAATCATTTCAAATTAAATTGAATTAGAAAATAATATTGCAATTATTTTGAATTACTTCAAATTATAATTTTATGATATGATACAATATGAAATAATTTAGATTTTTCAAATCATTTCAAATTAGATTTCTTAATCAGAATTCTGACTTTATAATCAAGTTTTACAAAAATTAGTGTGATTAATAAATAGTATTTATAGTTTCTGCTTAATTATAAATTGAAAATGACAATTTGCGATTACACTAATAGTTCATCACACCATTGATCTTAAATTAACTTGTTTCTGACTGGCTGTTGACACTGTAAGTTCTAATGCAGGTAATCATGAAAAATCTAGTGTGTAACTCAGGATGAAATACGATTTCAGACTGCGGGTGATGTCAGCCAACTTCATCCTGGTCCAAAATCGTTTTACTTCACGCGTTGTCACATAGTATACTATTAAAGAATAGATAAATGTATGAAATATATTTTCTATAGGCTTCAGAACCACAGCCAGTAACAGCTCGAGCATACATCACCTGCATAAGATACACTGTTAATTTTTATTTATCACCAGAATGGAATAAAGTTTCAGCACTTTACTTCGAAGGAGATGACTTTTGGAAGAACACTGAACATTGCACGGCTGTACAAGCTGATATTAATTTAATTACTCCCGAAGGATCAGATGTTGATAAAATTTGTGTTGTAGTAAATCCAATGAAAGCTAAATTATTCCCATTGAGACTTTCTGATCTTTGTATTCCTCATTCAGTTATATCAGATTTTATGGCTGATCCAAATGGAATTATTGACGTAACTCTTTTTGGTAACAGCAGAGTTCCTGTATTGCCAAGGTATTGTACAAAAACACTAGTTAATTATTTTAGGTAAAATTTATTAGACATATTCTTATGACCCCATAAATTTTAATTATTTTGATAAAAATTTTCGGCCTCATCTGTGTCTAAAATTACTAGACGAGATTAATAAAATATTTGAGCATATATTCATTTTTTCAAGTATTATAAAATAAATAAAAATATATCATTGAGTAAAGGATTCGATAAATAATTCAATTAGAAAAATATTTAAAAAATTTAGTAGTGACACCGGGTACACGGAGAGAAATTCATGGTAACAATTACAATATATTATCCCTGATTAAAAGAAACAATTCAAAACGGTTTACAATGTCGAATGCCCATAAGAAGGGTGATTCAAAAGTATTTAAAGTATTCAAAAGCATTAAAAAGTATTTAAAATTTTTTTTTTCTAATCATTTTAAATCGTTTCTTTTAAAGGGATACGCTACCGGACCACTTTCTCACATTCAGAAAAATAAACGGAAATGTCTTTGTTGCACTCGTAGAGCAAATGAGAATTTTAAAACAATTTTTCTCGGAGACGAATTAGAATTTTTGAAAATACGAAATTTTTAACTCTTTGTTAAGGTTCTAAAAAACGCTAAATACTCTCTATTTTAGGTTTCTAGTGTTTGTCCGTGAATTAAATTGAAACCTTAGTAAGGGATGGGAATGGTTCCCATAATGCATAGTAACCGGTTTTTTTGAAATGTTGATTATAGGAATGGTACCCATATATATAGTAATCGTTACCATAATATTATGGTAATCATTACCATAATTCTTTCACATGCGATATGGGAACTGTTACCATAACTATGGGCCTATATCCCATAATTCCAAGTAATCATTACCATAACGGTATGGGATGATATTTCATAAGCGTACTACACTGATAGAAGGATTTGTTTAGGAGTAATAAATTGATTTATTAAATTTTTCTCAACTGACTTTTTTGGATTTAACAAATATTTAGTAATTATTAACAATATTTATTATAATGAAATAAGTAACTTCTTTATTATTAAGAAATATTTTTAATGCTAACAAAGCCTTATTAACATAAAAGAAATATTTGTTAGCACCAAACAAGGCTTGTTAATATTTAATAAATATTTCTTAGACGAATTTGTCGGTAGAGGGCTACACACGAGCCTGTGTGGTGTACACGTATTAAAAGAGCTATATGTGTGTGTCGTTGCGACGTCATATTGTTTACTCCGTTCTAGCTTGCATTGTTGGTTAAACGTAACCTACAACTGAAGCTCTCATATACTTAAATAATATTTATATCAGAAGTGTTTTGTAAATTGTCATCCATATTATAACTATGAAAATATGGAAGCCTTGTTAATTTTATTCAGTTCAATTTTAATCAAATATAAAACCATTAAAAACACATGTACTATCAAACGGATTTTATGTTATTTCTCAGCGTAGTTTAATATAAGAAATTTTAATTTGTTTATTCTAGTTATAGTGTTAATTACTATGAAATTGTATTTTGAAATTAAAAGAACAGAAAATTTTATACGATGGTTGTTTTTAGTTATTTTTGTTTATAAATACAAATATTAATGAATGTGTGTAGCTGCATGCAAAAACATATATAGATATATATTCTTGAACTGTGTAATTTTATGAATTAAATTTTAATAAATAAGTTAATAGATAATTTCTTAAATATAAAAAAAAATTTGTTCAAATAATAAAAAATATATTAAATATAAAATATTCATTTATTAATTATTAAAAAGTGATTCATTAAATGTTAAAAAGTGATTTATTAAATACTAATAAATCATTTTTTAAATGGAAAGAAATCGTTTATTAAATATTAACAAATCGTTTATTAGATGCTAAGAAATATTTATTAAATACAAAAAAATGATGTTTAAGAAATGATTTGTTAAATATTAATAAATATTTCTTAAATAAAGCTCCGTTAAGAAATAATTTGTTAAATATTGACAAATCTTTTTTAATACTAAGAAATCCTTCTATCAGTGTAGGAACGGTTACCATAAATTTCTCTCCGTGTAGTTATTCACAGTAAAAAATATTGTTCACATAATATTTGTGGTTTTTTAACACAGGCTATTTGTGTCAAAAAACAACACAAAATTTGGGTAAAGGAGAGAGCCCCATATAAGAATTTTTTAAAATTCTTGAGCAAGTCTGCTTTCAAGATCGATAGGTGCCAGTCTTTTTCTACGTATGTCTTGCTGCAGATACTTGTGACCAGATTTAAATTGCAAGCCTTACACAAGAAATTCGTACCAGATCATAACTCAATTCTGGAGGAAGACTATAGTTGAAAATAACTGCGCATGATTTGCTCAAGAACTGCTCAAAGCTAAAAATTGACCTTGAGCCTTGACCAGATCTTGAGTAAGCCACGCGTAAGTACTTGCTGTAAGTTACTGGTGCAAGAAATGCGTCAGACACTTTTCTGAAAACTGATTTTTACATTAATTACAAAATTTCAAAGTTGAACAATTAAATTGCAAAATCATACCAATGTTTAAGGCATGAATTATAAGGAAACGGTTCATCTGACGAAAAATTTTAATTAGAATTTTTTTGTAGAGTATTCGATTTCCTTCAGGAAATGTATTCAAGTCAATTTCGTTTATCTCAATTTCTTGAGAGGTATGAGACAAAAGCCCACTCATTAAAAGAAAATCAAAAATTGCGATGATAGACCTCTTAATATTAATATTAAGGGCTCAAACTTGCACGATAATTTTTTTTGGTCATCATAATTAATATTTTCACAGTATCATTAAAAAAAAAATTATTGTTTTTTTTGGCCCAGTCTAAGAAATATGCACGGAAAAAAAAAATATTGTGCTCACCACTCAACGGTATCGTGATGTTCACTCTCCTCGGTTGGTTATACTTTGTACACGGAAAGTGTTGGTCTATCGGATCGTGATTATCGCGATCCAGGCGGATCTCGAAATCATAAAATCGTTTTGCTATAGTAACGATCCATTCTGTTATAATAATGGCAAATGCCCATTAAAAATTTGAGGATAAAATAGATGAATTTTTAACTTTAACTTCATTACAATTTTATTTTTAGTTAAAATTAATAATTACATGTTAATAATTCTAATAAGTGCAATAAAAAATTATTATTTAATATCAAGAAATGTAATCAAGTAATAGAATATACGTAAGTAATTGATGTAAATTTTTTATTTAATAATTTGGTTTTGAGTGGTGGCGCTTGAAAAGTAGATCGCGATAATCACGATCCGTTTTGGTATGATATGGATACGTTAATTGACGATCACTAGACATTTAAGTATATCTACAATCCGTAGGATCATTATAATAAGTATCTAGAGTTTCATTCATATTGATATATATATCGTGAAAATTAAGTAACAATTTAGTACTAATCACGATACAACTGTCGCTCTCCGTTGGTGAGCGATAAGCGCAATATTTTTTTTCCGTGTGGTTTATATATTGTTTTGTAGTTAACAAATGCACTAAAAACAATTATTCCACAGAAAAAAAAGATTTCTTTGCGTAAGAAAAATTTTTCATAATAAAATGAAGACAAAAATTTTATTCGAACTAGAAAAATTTTTTTCTCGCCCCAAAAAAATTTAAGTTTTCAATTCATAAAGCAAAAAATTTCTTAGAGCAAGTAAAAATTTTTTGCGTCAAGAAATATTTTTTTTTCTCTGTATTTAACATTCAGATATTTTTTGACAGCGAACAATATTTTTACTAGAATAAAGATTTTTTAAAAATCATGTAATATTTAATACTTTAAATGAAATAAATAATTATTTAATTGCAGTATGAAGCTTGGAAAAGTTCTCAGAGTATTGAAAAATATTCCATTGTCATGTCCGTACAGTAATTGGATTGAGATGAGACGTTTTTGGAAAAATATGGTAAGTTAATTTAATTAATTATATTCATTTAAATAATTAAAATTAATATATGATTATAAATTTTTTTAAATACAGTACGGATACAGATTACCAAAAACAGCTGACGGAATTATATTTTATGACATTCAGTTTCCATCACTTAAACCGAATGATCGGTTTGTTTATCCTGATATTTGTGTAAGAGATGGTATAGATCAGACTCCTCTACGCGAAGATACTGAAGCGATTGTTCAGAGATTCATGATTAATTTGAGACAGACTATGCCTAAAATTTGTGTTGAAACGGCTGATAAATTTAGTGATCACAATTCAACTCAAGTCCAAAATGTTATTAACGCTTCAGCGGAAATAAAAACTCCAGTTAACCAGCCGGAATCCAAAAATTTGATAGGATCCAGTAAACTTTCTGTTCCAACGTTAAAAAACTTAAATATACCATCAACTTCAACGGCTAGTATAGAATCGGCTTCTGATATTATGTACCAAGTACCCGAATCAGAAAAAATAGAAAGCAACAGACAACTGACGACCTCAATGTCTCCAACAAAAAGCCTTCTTGGTAAAAGACTTGGTGCGCAAACATTAAATTTAGATAATTTGAATAAAATTAAACAAATTCATCAACCACAAAATCCGTACAAAAAACATCACGTTAACATTTTTAAAAATGCTTCGAAATTTTTTGCTAATGATTCAACAGAGTCATCAGCACCACAAGCTTCAAGTATTTTTTTACCTTTTGTACATCCAAAAAACTCAAGAAGTTCTGTAAATGTTACTCGCAATCAATTTTCATCAAATGCTGATCAAGTAACAAAAGTTTCCATTGAAAATTTTACAGATAAAAAACCGAAAATAAAAGATGAAGAAAATATTATTCCGCCAATAAAAATTAAAAAAAAATAATTTCCGTATTTTATTAATAAATTAATTATGGTAATAATTTTAATTATAAAAAAATATATGAAAATTTAATTATTAATTATATTTTTAATAAGCAATTTAATTACAAAAAATAATAATAATTAGACTTGATTAAATTAGGAAGTATATTTTAAATATAAATAAATGTATACTCTGACTTTAATAACAATAATTATAAATGGGAAGGCATCAATTGCCTGCATTGTTTTTGTCGAATGTAGCAAATGCCTATATTACTTTTTCGAACATTATAAATATTTACTGCTCAGTTGCTTACTAAAATTTGTTTTCTATGGTTCTGTTGCCTGCATAAATATAAAATATCTAATTTAATTGCATACAAAAATTATTGCACTGTTCTATTGCCTACTCAAAAATATTTCATGATATTTAATTGACTACTATTTAACTGTGTACCCAAATTAAAGAAATACCTAATTAATGTAGATAAGCTTCTGATTTATTTGCTAAGAAAATCAAATACTTGTTGATAAAAAATGATCAACGTTCAAGACCGATCACTTGAGAAAAACAACGCAGTTGATCTGTAAAATATCAGAACCACGGTAATATTCACAATAGTATAACTCGCCCAGTCCATCATAAAATACTGGGCTGAATCTCATAGTCGATGTAGAAAATGACCTGACCAGGCCACTAATTTCTAATAGAAAACTCGGAATTTTCCAGTTGCTATTGTAAAAACTACAGTAGTTCTGATATTTTTCAGATCAGCTGTGTTTTTTTTTCTCAAGTGATCGATCATGAACGTTGATCATTTCTCCACAACAAGTACAAGATTTTCTCAGCACATAAATCAGAAGCTTATCCACATTGATTAGGTATTTCTTTGATTTGGGTACACAGTTAAAATAGTAATCAGTTGAACATCATGAAATATTTTTGAGTAGGCATTGGAACAGTGCAATAATTTTTGTATGCAATTAAATTATATATTTTATATTTATGTAGGCAATAGAATCGTAGAAAACAAATTTTTGTAGGCAACTGAACTGTAAGAATTTAGGCAGTAAGTATTTATAATATACGAAAAATGATCGAGGCAAACTGATACCTTCTCATTGTAAATTTTAATAATTAGTTAAATAATTAATTAACAATAACGTTTGTTACATTCTTCAATAACAGATAATATCATATTACGATCAGTTTTCCTATCTATTCCAATTTCCTTTAAATCATCATTAGTAAGTGTAAGAAATAAATCCACATCTACCTATAAAATAAATCACATTATTTAATTTAAAATTGTAATTTTAAAATAAATATGATAAAAAAAAAGATTAAAAATGTGATAAAGTTACTTCTTGTTCAATAAATATGAAAGCGAAATGATTAAGACCAAATCGTCTGAGTAAATTCATTAATTTAGTTTCTCGTGGATTGAATGGTGAATCTTTTGGTGAACTATCGAAAGAAGTTGCTAGCAGAGTATCATCCAATCCCAACGTTGAATCGTTCAGAGAATCAGATGATGGAAACGGAGATCGTACTGGACTACATTCGATTGCATCGATAACATCAGTATCTTCATCAATTGAGTCGTTAATTATTAATTTTGGCGGTGGAAACATTTTGTATCTATAGAATTTTTAAAATAAATAAAAAGATAATAATAAAAATCTCAAAATCGGTTGACCCACAAGGTCAACCACAAAACTGCCCGCTGTTTTCGAGGTCTTCGAGATTAAAAAACGATTAGACCGAAAAAACGCATACATTTCGATAAAAAAAAAAGTAATTTTTTTCCGACGATATCTTTGACAAAAATTGACCGATTTACACCTGCTCTGCTGCAATCAAAAGAGCTTACTGAGACTTAGATTTTACTCGACTGATCGACTCCAAAATCCAATGATTCAAGTCTTAGTGAGGTCTTTCGATTGCAGCGAAGCGCGTTCAAATCAGTCTATTTATTACAAAGACATCGTCAGACAAAAAAATTTTATACACACACGACTGGACGTCAATCCGGAAGCAGTCAAAATAGTTTCCTAAGACCTCAAAACGTCGAGATCTAATGAAAATTCAATTTCCGAAAATTAGACCGAAATCAATCCGTGAAAAAAAAATCGTTCCAAAAAAGATTCCAAAAAAGCTCGACATGTGGAACTTTTGAACTTGAGACAGATTAGAACTTTTGTAATTTTGATAGTATAAAAAAGTTTGTCTAGGACATTATATGAGCGAATTTTAAATAAAAAATAGTATATCGACATTTTAATTAGCAAATGGTATAACTCCATTTCAGAAAATCCTCCATTTAAAATAGATAAAAATCAATTCCATATCTAGTATATGCATAATATTTTTGTCTAGATTACTCAAATAATATTTTTTCTACTATTACTATCTGAAAATTGCACATAATCACCTAATGAAAAGTATTAAGTTAGACAATTTGCTAATTAGAACGTCGATATTAGAAATAAAATTTTAAGGACCTACTAAAATTTTGAGAGAGAATAGATTATTAGATTTACCTCAAGACAAGAAGAAATTTATAATGAGTGGTCCCAGAAACAGAATATTCGCTACAATAAATGAATGCGCCAATGATGTAAACTTTTTCGATGGTAGCTACACTTCTTTTGAAAAAGCAGTATCAAAAATGTTAAGTGATTTCTAAACATGGAATTTTGTATTCAACTATTGTAAATTGCAGATAGCGTTAAATAAATAAATAAATAAATATTACACACCCAGGGGAGTAAATAAGAAAGCCTCAGATCACATGTAATTGTTGGCCGAGACATTTCTTACTTTACTGCCCTAGGTGTATAATATACTATTTTAAAACATTTCTCAAAATGTATTTTTACATTTATGCCGTCCTCCAAAAAAGTACCTATTAGAAATCGATAGTTCCATAAGAATCAAAAAATATTCATAAAACGTTTCAAATTTGAAGTTTTTGGTCTTTTACAAAATGAGGGTAAAATGTAGTAAAAATACGTTTCGAGAAATGTTTTAAAACCGTTCGTTTCAACTTAAATTTTGCTCATACAAAGTCCTAGTAAACTTTTTTTTTACTATCAAAATTATAAAAGTTCAAAAAAAGTTCCGCTTGAAGTTCTAATCTGTTACAAGTTAGTTCTACATGTCAAACTTTTCTAAAATTTTTTTGAAACAAACTTTTTTTAGACGGGAATAATTTTCCTTCTTTTTTTTTGAAACTTTTCATAGCGGGAAGTTAACAAATAATATTATTGTTTATAAATAACATACTTGTGACGTTCCGGTCGGTCTTTACGTTCAGGAGTTGATGTATTCGGATCTGGATCATCACTCGAATTTAATGATTTTTCACAATTACTATTTTTGCATTCATCGAAATCGTCTATTATTAATGTTGATGATCTCGTTAATAATTTTTTATTAATACTCGACTTTATAATTGATTTAGACTCAGAATAATCTGGAGGAGACTTAAAAATATTTAATAATCCAAAGTTTTCTTCAAATTCTTTTATATCAGAATTCAGTACAGGGTTTCCGCCGTAATTATTTTTTGGATGTTGATCATGATAATGATGATCAGATAATTCTTCTTGTTTTGTAGATATTTTATCAACATCTTCACAGAATAATTCCAGTGGATTACGATCTTTTTTTAGCCATTCCATTGTCTTAAACCTATTAATTACATTATAAATATATTTCGCTCCTATCTGATTGACTACTTATAGAATTTTAATTATAATTTTTTGAATCCTTCTAAGGTAAAAGACCTAGTATCTGATGAGAGAACCAGTACCCAATTACTCCATGTATTTTTATATTTATATTTACTAAATTTTATTGAATGTAGATATAGAAATACATAATTGATCCGGTACTAGTTCCCTGATCGGGCATTAGGTGTTTTACGATCGTTAATTCACTGGTTCAGTGTTCACTTATTGGCTCATAGTCACTCGTTTTGATCATCATTAATGAAAAAAATCAATTTTGTGAAGGTAAGAGACCCAATACCCGATCAGGGAGCTACTACTCGATCACTCCATGCATTTGTATATCTATATTTAGTGAAATTTAGTAAATATAAATATAAAAATACATGGAGTGATCTGGTACTAGGTCTTTTACCTTGCTAATAATCAATTTTGATACATCGATAATCATAAAATTTATATGACAGCAAAAATAGCAGACGTCTGACAGTCTTTTAAATTTTTATTAAAAAATTATCTGTCATTACAAATAATTAATTCAAAATATCAAAAAGTACTTGGTGTGTAAATTTAATTTATAAAATACAACATAATTTTTTAAATTGTGAAATTGACATTTATTAATTTTAATAAACTATTAATTAAACTTACTTTTTTCATACCTTCTTTTGTATATATATACTCAATACACGTATTAGTAGTTAGTATGAGTATAAATAAATTAAAAAAAATATAATAATTAATTTTATAATAACAATGACACAAAGACCCAGTACGCACGTGTGTTTTTATTATTATTATTAATATATAAGCGTCTTTTCAAGAGTGTGAATGTAGCAGACATCAGACAAATTGGAAATTATTAATAAATAGAGTAAATAATGAATAAAATAAAATTTGTAAAAAAATACGCATTTAAAAAATTTTGAAATTAATAAGTGCATTTTTTATATATGTTATTTTATTAATTATTTACTCTATTTATTAATAATTTTAAATTTGTCTGATGTCTGCTACATTCACACTCGTCTTTTTGTAGCATAAACGTTTTCTTCATTGACGCCAGCTCATATCTACGTAACCTGTAAAAAAAAATACAATTTATGCGATCTTATCGTTAAGTTAGCCGTAGATGCTTCACTGCAGAAGTTGCTGAGCAATTATATTTAGAGAGTGTGTCTATCAGGGCTATTGCAAAATGAAACTTAGATGTTAGATACTTTTAAAGAGTTTGTCATACTATTTGCTTTTTCAATCTTTTTAAGTGGATTTTTGTTCAAATTTAACATTTCAATCATACAGTTGAGTGTTATCTCAATTAAAATTTTTTATTTCGATGTAATATATAACCCAGATAGCAAAATGACGTCTTGATGAGTTCTGAATGAGTTCCTATTTATGATTTGGATGTCTTATCAACATCTTAAAGAAGTCTTTAAGAAGTTCTCAAGATGTCGAATGAGCCATCTAGCGAACTCAGTAAGACGTCTTTAAAAAGAATTCTTTTTTCTGACTTCGCAAATAAGACTTCATTATAAATTTACCATGATGACGTCTTCAATAATAAGCTCTTGAAAATATATAATGAAAAAATATATTTGAATTGAGAATGAATAGTGTGAATATTATTTTGCATCAAAATGGAATTTGTTCGAAATCAATATTTAATACTACAGTGTTACCAATTAAATTTTAAAAAAACTTCTTTATCGGAAGCAGTTATGTTTGACAGGTTTTTTTGCTAATCAAAATCTATTTTAAAAATAGAGATCTTTATTAATATAATTAACATTAATAATTAAAATTTAAATATAAGAATAGTAATTAAAATTATTATTAAATGAAACGTAAATATAATAAAGATCTCTGTTTTTAAAATAGATTTTGATTAGCAATAAAAAAACCTGTCAAACATAACTGCTTCTGATAAAGAAGTATTTTTAGAATTCAATTGGTAACACTGGAGTATTAAATATTGATTTCGAACAAATTCCATTTTGATGCAAAATAATATTCATACTATTCATTCTCGATTCAAATATATTTCTTCATTATATATTTTCAAGAGCTTATAATTTCAAAAACTAAACATTTTGAAGATTTTTTAACACGCGTTATCAGTCATTTTCGACTGAGTTTTTTTCGGAAACAAAATCACACTACAAAACACAGACCGCACTTTGATGCATTACTGTCTAATCTAGCGAAGTGCGCTTTAATTGTTTCATAACAGTAGTTTGTTTAAGAGAAAAACTCAGCCAAAGTTTCCATTCATCGTACAAGTGCAATAAAGATGGTACCGTTCATGGTCTTGAGTGTAATAGAGAGAAAAGTGTGAACCCCTGTTAATGTAAATTTTTGTTTTATTCTATGAAATTGTATTTTACGGGATTTTTTTTTCGAATTTATTTTGTATTGCAGAAATGTTTTATTTTTTAAATTTTACTTCAAATTTATTCTATCTTGATACAATATCTTATTCAAACATTTTTTTCGATGTTTTTTTCTTTCGGTACTTTCTATTCTTTTCAAATTAATAACTCCGATGCATTCTCCTGTTGAATTTTTTCTCATTTCAAATTGTTTTTATTTTTTAATTTGTAGTTTCATAGAAATTACGTATGGCATATATTTTACTTGGGGACGTCTCTGGCTCCTGATTCTTTCACACACATTAAAAGCTTACAAATACAAGTAAAATTTTATTGTTTCAAACTATAAAAACTGATACGCTTAAGATATACTTTTTGACAATTTGAAGAAAGTAATAATTATATACCGTTGTACATATAATCAATTGTTCGACATTGAAAATTTTATTTATCATACTGAATGTTTTTTTACTTTTTTACTATAAACTTAAATGTTCCAAACATCGAATGTTGAAGCTGAAATGTTAAATTATTATAATTTCATTTTTTTATCTACCAAACAGTAATTTCTATTACTTGTAACATGATTTATTTACAAATAAACTTTAAATTCACATATTTAAATTAAGATTATTAAAATATATTCAATAAAACCACGAAATTACTGTTTGAAATAATATTAAATTGTGACCACATTCTAAATTTTTAGTTATCAATTACTAATTTTTATAATTCATTTTTTTGCGTGTACGCATTTTTAAATTTGCGTTTTTCTTACATTTTATTTATTTATTCAAAAATTTTTGAAATTCTCAATTGTCAGCTTAATTCATGAGTGTGAATGTAGATGATACTGAAGTTAGCCGACGTCCCAATTTTTGGAATTTTTTTTAAACGATCAATTATACAAAAAAAATATTTAAAAAAATTGCACTTATAGTTTTTAAAATTTTCTACCTGTATATATTTTTAGTTTATTTTTTTAAAAATAATTTATCGTTTTTAAAAAAATCATAAAATTATTAGACGTCGGTTAACTTCAGGATCATTGAATGTAGCAGATAATTGTCATTTTTTTAATTTTTAAATAAATGAATAAAATGTAAGTAAAATAAAAATTCAAAAATGCATATTTAGATAAATGCTAAATCCGTTAGGGCATTTGTTCAAATTTCATTATTTTAATTAATTAATTAATTTATTTATTTCAAATTTATAAATTGTCTAATATCTGCTACATTTACACTTATCCAAATTCACGGTCGCCTAATGATAATTAATAAATAAATAAATCGAAATTTAAAATTCGAAGCTTTTTTTAATACGGCCCAGCTTTGTCTCAAGTATTTGTATAACATTATAAAAAAAAGATACCCTACAAGTACACTCAGTACACTAAGAAATACCAAGTACCACCATCTGTCTCTCTAAAAAACAAACTAAACAATCAAGTATCTGTAAAATGTGACACTCGTATATAGACTTTGCTCTGACAGCGTTTGAATCTGATTTTATTTAGTCATTTAACTTGATTTATAATAAATGTAAAACAAAAACAATAATAAAAATATTTTTAAAAAACAATAATAAGATCTATAAATATAATAAAAGTGTACAGTTTAGTTGATAAAAGAATAAAACAACAATAAATAAATTTAACTTGTGATAAAATTTAACCTACAGATCTTTTTTTGTCTATAGTTTTACACACTTTCACCTTCTTAAGTAAATATAATCCTCATTGCAGGTAAGTTATGTTCAATGTACGTGTTATTTATATAATTAAGTTACTAAATTTATTATTTATTACCAAGCATTTATTTTTTATTTTATTTTTTGGTTAAGTTTTTTTGTTGTAAAAACGACGACGCCGAATGATTTATTTTATTTCGGGTGGGGATAGTAATTAAGTGATGGTGGGGGACGGAACTTTCCTTGTCTTACATCCAGACAATTTACTTTTAACAAAAAAAAACAACATTATTTTAATTTTATTAAGCAATTTTATTTTATTATTTTAATAATCTCATTATCATTTTTTTTTTATTCTTTAATCAATCCCATGATTTTTTTTATCTCCAATTTCAAGTTCAAGTTTAAAATTAACAGTCATATTTTATTTACTAAATTTTTAAATAAACTTTTTATTGTCCAGTTAATTATTTAATAAGTTTAATTTCAGTTTTTTTAAAATCAAAAATTGTAATTTTATTTACCACAAATTTTAAAAATTATTCAGTAATCATTTAGAATGTTTTTAAAAATAAAATACTAGATAAAAATTTTAAAAATAATTTCAGCCTAGTAAAAATGATGTTATGATATTATTTTATTTAAAGATTCCGGATGAGTATATTCATGTAAATAACTATATATAGATATAGTAGAATATTATTCAGGAAATAAATTAATTGATGTGATTGTTTTGTAGAATGGGGAGCAGTGCTCAATTGTACAGTTTATCTTGGGGTGAATTTAGCACATCACTGACATCAGCAGTGCAACTGCTCCGAGGACATGGTGATCTTGTTGATGTAACATTGGCAGCTGGTGGTCGTAGTTATCCAGCTCATAAAATAGTTCTTTCTGCCGCAAGCCCATTTTTATTAGATCTGCTTAAGGTATAATTTATATTTTAACTATACATTATTTGCTATTAATTGAAAATGTAAAGATTATTGATGATAATTATACTTTTAGAGTACACCATGTGAGCATCCAGTTGTTCTGCTCGCTGGAGTAAGCTCTGATGATTTAGAATCTCTGTTAGAATTTGTTTATAAAGGTGAAGTTAGCGTAGAACCATCACAACTGCCTTCATTACTACAAGCAGCTCATTGTTTGAGTATCCATGGACTTGCATCTCCAACAATATTGACTGAAGTAATTATTTATTTATTAACGCTTTTCGCAATTTACTAAATTTTTCAATATTAATTCGCTTTACCACAGTGTGAATAACGTTTGTTTTTAATTTTTGTACAACGTTTCATCTGTTTCCCGATTTTATCAAATACTAGAAAGACAACCCTGATTAAAAATACTCATTGAAAAGTATTGAAAAAGACAAGAATTGAATCCTTTTGAATATTTTCTATACCCCAAGGTTTTCATCTGAACATAAATTTAATATTATTCAATCATATTGAATTAAAAAATAAAATAAGAATTTATAAATTTCCGAGGAATAGAAAAAGATTCAAAAAAATTGATATTTTCAATCGTTCTCAATACCAAAATAGTTCCATATTTTAGGTTAAGACTTGGATTGAAAATAATTAAAATGAATTGATATTTGTGAATCTTTCTACATCCTTCTTAATACCAAAATAATTATATTAGAAGGTATTAAAATTATAAAAGATTGAATTCTTTTCAATACTTTTGAATTTAATTTTAATAATTGCAAAGTATTCAAATGATCAAAATTACAATTCTATTCAATACTTTCCGAAACCTCCGTATGGACTGAAAAGAATTTAAAAAATTTGCAATCCTTTTCAATGAGTATTTTTAATCAGGAAAATTTAATTAATATACATTTTTAAAAAACTCTAATTAACTTGAATAGTAAAAATTAATTATTAGATTAAGTTATATTGATTCACATTACATAAATAATTAATAAAGAAGAAATTACCTCAATTACCAGAAATTAATTGTCAAAAATTATGAATAAATAATTAAGACAGTAATATGGTTTATATAGTCTTTCCTCAGACACAAACATTATAATCATTATAACTGACTAGTTAAAAACAAAACTTAGTGCGAATAACAAAAAAAATAATAACAATTTTAAAAAATCTGCAAACTGCCTGATCTTGTGGACCAGCTCCAAAACTTCCCGCTGTTTTCAAGCTCCTTGAGCTCGAAAACATTATTACTTGTAAATTTTTGAGCTCTTTGAGCTCAAAAAACTGTTATACCGACGAATAAATAAATTGTAACATCTAGAATACTGTTTGTAGTGGCAATAACTGGAGCTTTGATTTAAATGCAATTAAATTTTAGTATTTATTAATTAAAAAAAAACTTGTTTTTTTTGTTAAGAATGGCGAAGAAGTACCTCCTACAGCAATACCAACAGCAACTGAACCAGTAACACGAGAAATAATGAATTCATGTATCCCAATAAATCGTAGAAAAAAAAGAAGAAGAAAATCATCGTCTTCATCTGGTAAATGGGCAAGAATAGATACAGCAAATGACAGTGAAGATCGACATGATGGACATGGAGACGATGATAGGACAACAGATTATGATCACAAAAATGATGAAACTGGCGTTCATGCTGATGATGGTATGATTGTTACTATTATTATATGTTTATTAATAAATAAGTTAACTGCGGTATCCGTATTTTGTGTTTGCTTTGTGTAATTTATAATTGCCGATACAAATTACGTGTCGGAAAATTTAAAAAAAATGCTGGAAAATTCAAAACTGCACACCTCAATCATTCATGATAAGCGTTAATATTTTATTTTTTTATTATTACTTTGATTATATTATTATTTCAATAATTTTTTTACATTGATTATTCTGTAATTTTTAACATAATAATTTAATTTTTTTAGTTTTCTTTTTCGATTTAATTTTTATTATTCAATATTTTTTCTAATATTCTGCTTTTTTTCATAGATATCGTTTTTTATTTTTTAATCCTACGGTCACACTAATACTGCTGCCAGTAGTTGATGGAGGAAAAAAAAAGAAAAAATAATAATAATAAAAATGAAAAATGGCAGCCAAACTTTTAATGAATTACCGATTTTAAGTTTGTTATTAATTACAATTGAACAAAAAATATGTAGATTGATTTAGAGTGATTTTTAAAAGGGTTCTTGCAATAAAAGATACAAAGTTAATAGAAAAAAATTAGGTCAATTTATTATATTTTTCGAGAGTTATCGTGTTTCTAAAGATTCATATATAAAAATTGACAGCACTGATTTCTTGGATTAAAATAAGTCATTTTCGATTAATGGAATAATTAATTGACTTAATACTGGGTCGAAATTATTCCTCAATATATTATCTTAGAACTAGTATAAAATTTAACCCATTTTAGTGTAATCAAAAAAGTATAGAAATGATTTAACATGAGCGAATTAGACCAAAAAACAATTTCGATCGTATGGCATAGAGCCCGTTTACGTTTGAGGTGTGCACAATCAAACGGACACAAGCACAACCATAAAAATGTTGCACTCTTGCACACCTCAAGCGCTGAGAGTGCTTAAGGAGGTTCGACTGAATCTAATGTAAAAAGGATTTTCCAACTTTAAAATTTGAAACTTAGTGTACATGTAAAGAAATACTTTATCTATGTATTTTCAAAATTTTAATATGATCCACCGTCTAGTTTTTTAGAAAAAAAGATTTAAAAATAACGTTTTTAAAGTTCTTATGCACAGACTCTTATGGCAGACAAGCTCCCGTCATGACTTGTTCGATTATTTTCATTATTAACCTCCCAAGTTTAAGAAATAAAAAACCACATGCCATAAACTTGAATATTTTTAGAATATGATAAGATTTTAACAATATAGTGTTACCGTTGTAGTTATTTAAATAATTAAAGTTAAACTTTATTTTTTTATCTCGTTCATCGACAGAGATATATATTATTGAGGGTTTGGTAACGTCGCGGAAGCAGCTGAGAGAAAAAACAAAGATAGAAATACATTAATAAGAACGACGAGATTAGAAATTAATTTTTTCCGCTTTAATTTGAATATCGATCTTAATTCGTTCTGTTATTATAAATTAAAGTAATGAATTTTTATAACTATTAGGAGAATTTAACAAACGAAAAAAATTCAAACACTACTTTGACTCTCTAGTTTCGGTCGAACCTCCTTAATGAACGGTTTTTTTCCGACTGTTTTACTCACACAAAAATTTTTCTAAATTTTTTTAATTAGACCAAATAGGTAAAATTGTATACTACACGGAAAAAAAATATTAGTGAATATTACTGAGATTCTTGTCAACAGCACGCCTAGACCGAATCTCAGTAAATTTTACTGAGTAGAATGTAAGAAATTAATAACAGATGCATTTTTTTGACAAGTGTTTTGTAGTTTTTTAGAGTTTAAGTAGTAATTTTAAATATTCAAGCAGTATATTTCAACGATTAACTGTTAATTATAGCAGTTTAAACATTAAAATCATAATTTTACTGATTAAAACGACATTAGTTATTGAACATAACATGAATAATTAGAAGTTGAACTACAATTATTGTCAATCATTTTTTTTCCATGTGAAATATAGAGAATTTATTAAGGAACAATTTGAACCTAATATTAAGTTGATTTGTTATTTTATTAAATTTAAATTAAACTATTTCAACTTAAAAAACCAGTGCTGTCAGTTGTTACATATGAAACTTGAAAATTGAAAAACTTCGTAAACACGATAACTCTCGATGGATAAATCGGGCTAAATTTTTTTTTATTATCTTTGTATTTTTTATTACAAAAACCCTTATGAAAATCACTATTTAAATATTTTTAGTTTTATTGTAATTAATAAAAAACGTAAAACTGATTGTTCACGAAAAATTTAGTTTCCATTTTTATTTTTGCTATTATTTTTTTCATTTTTTCCCTACATTAACTACTGGCACTCAGATCGAAATCTGAACAAAAAGGCAGGATATTTAAAAAAAAAATATTAAACTAAAAATAAGAAATAAAAATAAAAAATGAGCAATTGAGGTGCACGCTTTTGGATTTTCCAATACTTTTTTTTTTTAAATAAACAGTTTATCCCTGCACAGTAAAAATTGTATGTTGTGTCTATGACAGCAGGTGAGCGGTCAAAATATTCAAATAATCGAACACTTAACGACTGGGCTACAAGTACTGGAGCACATATACCGCCATCATTAACCGTCACGGAAGTCCAAACAGCACTGACGGCAGACAACTTTACAGATATAAAACCTTCATTACAAACTTTAATGGCAATGCAACAACAGTACTCACCATTGCACATTCCCACATTTTCTGGGTCACTCAGTATGGCATTACCAGGTTTTCCACTCCCAACAACAAGTTCATCAACACTAAAAGTACGTGGTGCATCCGATTGTCCAGGAATTTGTCCATTATGTGGCGCAACATTAAGACAGGCTAGAAATCTTCGTAGGCATTTATTATCATCATGCAAATATCGACTAAATAGTTTTCATACGTTGCAACAATCAACTGATCATGTTGTTGTTGATATTGAACCGAAAATAGAAATAGGCGCATTTAGTAATCAAAATCATGTAAATGATAGCGGAGAAAGCAATAGCTGTGAACAAATTGTTTGTCATCCAAGTCCTTTACCGTCACCTACACACAATTCAAATAATATGTCACCTCATCAAAATATATCTGAAACTATCGCCAGATGAGATACATAATTCAGAGTTAATTTATTATTAAATAATACAGTCGAATTTCATTAACTCGGACAGTTACTCTACGGAGGAGCGGAAATTTCTTGAAATTCCGAGTTAACGGATGCCCCCTCTCTCTTCAAAAATAAATTACACGCATGCGCTCTCACATGAATGATGCATTTGAGTGTGATTATAGCACCAGACAAAATATGAACAACGGGAGGCTGTCAGAGTATGTTTTTATACGTATGTTAATAGCAAGAAACATAAAAATAAATAAATAGTAAAACAAAAAGTTATAAAACATATGGGACAGTTTTATAGTAATTGCAGTTTTGTTTTTTAGTTAAATAAATTAACTACAAGTACATCAAAGTCAAAAAATGATGCTAAGAAAAAAAAACAAAATGAAAAATAAATAGTTAGATAATAACAAAATAAATACTTTCACGCAGTGCTGCCAGAACGTGCGATATTTTTACCCCCTCCTGAGGTGAAATAGCATTGAGTGTAATGGCAGGAGGGGGTAAAAATATCGCACGTTCTGGCAGCACTGCTTTCACGAGTGCTTGCTTACAATTTTAGTAATAATAGCCTCTCGTAACTCCGAAAGTAACCACTGCCAACGCTTCAGTCGATTTAATTTCTCCTACCATGGCTTCACTCAGAGCGAATAGATAAATATATATAGAGACGTACAAATGTATAATATCGGGTGGGAGATAGCATAGCTCGTAGTAGGAGTTAAGATTCAGGAGAAGTTCCGAGATAATGGAGTTTGACTATAAATTCAAGAGATCAATTTTTAAAAATAATTCATTCTCAATGCGAAGATACAAAAAAAAATAAATAAATAAAATGAAATATTTATATATTTTGTTCTTCCGCTTTTTTTTTTTTGTTAAGTAATACGTACTTATAGATTTGTAATTTTTTTACAATTTAAATTATAAAATAATAGAATTGTATATTAATTGATAGATATTGAAAAAAAAAAAAAATTCCATACATGATCAAAAAATTAATAAGTTAGTTCACCTGAATATTTATATAAGAATATGTATAAAAAAAAATTAATTATATCTGTAGATATGCCTTTCATTAATTATTTTTGTTTGTCAATGTATTTTATATTACGTATTAAATTTTTTCTATACTAAGTTTTTTTTTAATTTTTTTTTTACTGTTATTTAGTAGATATATATTAGTTGTGATTGGTTAATTTATGTGGATTAAATTTTCTTAGCTTTCTGTGAGTTCAGTTGCCAAAATAATGATTAAAAAAAAGAAACAATGAAACTTTTTTAAAGATTATACATCACATGTATGACATTTTTTTATGATTGATAAATTATAATATTATATTAATATTATTTAAACATAAATAAACCATGTCATTGCGTAAATTTATTTAATAATTATAAAATGATAATTATTGTTCATTTATTTTTATGCATTTGTAAATAAATATCATATAACGAAATTTTATTGGTAATTTAATTAATTCTGTATCGATTAAGGGGGGAAAGGGGTCTGAGATACCAAAAAAGAGCATATTTTTGTGATTTGTTTTTCAGAGTACCTTCTTTATTAAAATTTTTAAAATTTGTGACATTATTAAGCATCATTTCAAGAATATTCTGCTAAATTTTTATAAAAAAGTATTGAAAAAAAGCCCGTGGTAGTGGGGAGAGACGAGTCACTTGAGAAAGTCTCCATGCCGTAAGCAGGATAACTCGTGATTGCTTCATCTGAAATCAAAAAACTAAAAAGATTTCTTTAGTACACAAATTTACCTTGGATTTGTATGACGGATTGTTTTTTCAATAACTACTTATATTTTAATTATACAAACGAAGCAAATTTTGTCAAAAATAAAAGTTTTATGATTGCACTTTTACCCAAAATTCAAAAGTAAAAAAGTTATTCTGCCTAAGGCATGAAGACTTTTTTAACTTCCTGCTAAGAAAATTGAAAATTTTCAAAAATTCGGGAACTTATCGGTTTCGGTCCGATTTTTGAAAATTAAATTTTTATCCGATCTTTCAAAAGATTTATCCGATTGTCGTTTTGAGGTTCTAGGAAGTTCTTCTGGCTAATTTCAAGATGATGTCTGAATGTATGTACCTACGTGTGTGAATATCTGTAACTTTTGAACGGATGTCAAGGTTACAATGAATTAATTACAAATTTGCAGAAAAATTACTGGAACCACTAAAAAGCATAAAAAATGAAAATGAATATTTATTTTTACTTATATCCATTCAAAAAAAATAGAATGGTTACTATAAGAAAATAGTTAACCAAAAGAAAATTTAGTATACATTTATTATACAAATCTGTCCGAGTCAAAAAACAAGTTCCAGTTTGAAACACAAAATACTACGTGAGGTATTTGAGGGACAAGTTGGACTTTGGAGATTGAGAACTCTGTGGAAAGTAATTCCAGTTTAGGCCTCAATGTTGTAGTTACGGACGATTTTACATAATTGAGGGCTAAACGGGTAAAAAAAAAATTTTGCGTGAGCCTCAAAATCCTCATAATATAAAAAAATTTACTGCTCCAGATTTAGGTCTCAATTTCTCAAATGACGTAACCTATGTAAATTCCCTCACTTTTTTTCGTAAGGAATAAATACTGTAGATTGAGAATCTCAAAAAAATTGATCCAAAAATAAATAATTAATTACGAATTTGTTGAATAATTACCGGAACCTCTAAAAAGTATAGCAAATGGAAATGAATATTTATTTTTACTTATATCCATTAAAAAAAAATTTAATAGTCACTTTAAAAAAATAGTTAACCGAAAGAAAATTAAGTATACATTTTTTTAATCAAAATAAAAAAATTTATTGAGGACAAAATGTTTAATATTGTATTCTATATAATTTAGGAAGTTTAAAAAAAAAATTTATTTTTGAGACCTATTAAAAGTTTGTCCAGGAATATATAAAAACGAATAATAATAATAATAAATTAATGAATTTATTTTATTTGACATATAAATTTTTGTAAGTATTCAGATGTTTGTTTCAACTCAAAAATTTTCTAAATCCAAAAAACGATAGTTTATTTTTTAAAGATTTTGAGAGCTTCGTTAGAATTAAAAACCGATAAAGAGTTCGCATTTATACCTCATAATTTTCACTGAGGATTTAAAATGCCAATATCGTGTTATTTTTCGTCCGGTAAATAAAAGATCAAAGGAATTGAATTTTTTGGTCCAAACTAGAATTTGTTTTTTGACTCGGGTTTGGTTTCAATCAGAGTTTTTAATCAGGGAATGAAATATTTAATTGTTTTTGTTTCAAATACTAAACGAATTTTTATTTAAAAAAATATTAAATCGATATCATTTAATTAATTAAAACTTTTAGTGTATTTTTTCACTTTAATTTTTTGTTCCCATTGAGTATTTAAGCATCTGACAATAACAAAGTATTTAATTTATCATTAAAGTTTTAACGCGTCCAAGTTAATGATCCCAGGCATCAAAATGAGTGAGTAAAATTATAAGAAATATTTCAAAATTAATAACAACTTTATGAACAATAAATAATCTATATATTTTTTATCTAGCAGATAATTTAATTATTAAATTAATAATAACGCTGGTAACATTCTCGAGCATTTCATTGGTCGGTTCTCATTCGGTAAAAATTTTTAAAAAGAATTCATTATTTTTATCATTATTGATTATTCATTATTGATTATTTAATAAAATACTAATTTAAAAATATATAGATTGATAAACGTTCACTGTCAACGGAAGGCGTTATAATTGGACCAAATACTCCAGTGTACTATTTAAATTATCCACGAGATAATTATTTACAAGTTACCACTTATGTAAATGTAAGTTTAAGACGCGTTTTCATTTGTTTCTCTATTCGCACTGAACTGGATAAACGGAACTATCTCTGTTGCACTTGTACATTAAATAGGAACTTTGTTCAAGCTTTTCTCGTAAACAAATGGAAGCTATCAAAAAATTCAAGTGCACTTCGCTAGTTCATAGAGTAAAGCATCGGGTCTGTGTCATTATTTTGCGTTTAGAGCTTTTATTTCAGAGAAAAGCTGGGACAAAATTATCTGAAAACCGTTCTTAAAGAAATAATAATTATCATTATAAGCTACTAGTAATAACCCTTGTGGAAATATTTCTCTCAAAAATCTCTGAAAAAGTCTTCAGAACTCTTCATAAGACTTTTTGAAAGTCTTACTTTTTGAAAAAACACAAAAAAAGTCTCGCCACAAGTGAATAACTCTGAAAAATGCTGAGAAACTCTGAAAAAGTAAAATATTGTCTGAAATTTCGAAATTTTTAAAAGAGTTGTGAAGTCATACTAAAATTTATTCAGATTTACTATATTCATCAAATTCAGTACTGGAGAAAGACTTTTTCAGAGTTTTTTTTTATAAATAAAAAGACTTTTCAAGTAAAACTTGTTTAATTAATGAAAAATATTTTAGTAAAAAACTATACCTCTACAATGTGGTAAATTTAAAAGAAGATAAATTTTTTTCTACAGTATATTTTTTATTAATCATAAAAATATTATTTTTAAAATAATTTTTTTTCCAGTGAAATCGAGTTATTACATTTTTATATTGTTATTAATATCTAAAGATTTCAGATTTATTATGTGAACTTTGTTGCTTTGAAAGATAAAGAAAATAAGTAAAAAAAAAAAAAAAAAAAAAAAAAAAAAGAAATAGAAAGAAAAATCGAAATAAAATTGTAAAACTATTTCATAATGTCAGAGTTTAATAAAGTCGAAAATAATAATTATCAAGAAATTTTAAACCTATTTCAAATATCTAAAAGTTAACGATGAAAATTAGTTTTAATTTTTTTTTTAATTTGAAAATTACATTTTCAAATAAAAAACTTGAAAAGATAACCATTCTAATAAGTTAAATCTTAAAAACTTAAACTAAACAGGTTTAATCCAAATCGAATAGAGTTGAGTTTAAAAGTAATAGATTTGGCCCGAAATACAGAATACATAAGCTATGATCGTCGAACTTTTTTTTTGCACTCTGAATTGCTCGGTCTAAATATGTATTCACAGCCCGTATCTGCAAATCAAAAACTCCTTCAGAATAATTACGCTTCTTTAAAAAATGTTGATAGTGTATAGATAGCAATTCTAATCTTCTATCGTTTAATTTCTCGCGGTTTCCAGTGTTTTTTTGTTTACGAACTACGAGCTTTGAAATATTTTCTTCACCCCAAATCGCGTGTGACATTATTTTTATGAATTTAGACGGATTTATAGCGTCAAATGCCTTACGGGATACTGAACTGGGAATGTAAATATTGTATCTAACATGATATGTGTCATGTTCAAGATAGTAATAACGATCCTGATGTTGTTGTTGTTGTTGTTGTTGTCGCAGGGTTTGGTGATAAAAAGCTACTTTTATTCGATATTCTTGATTCTGGCGTTTCAAAATCTTTATTTCCTCATCCCTCTTGCGGCTGTCTTGCATCAATCGCAGTGTCAACGGTCTAGGCTCATCAAAATTCTGAAAATAAAAGGTATTAAACGAAACTATTGAGTAAATAAAATAAAATAAAATTCAATGTAAAAATTAAAAACATGTATCCTACCGTTATATTTTTTAGAAATTGTCGATTGCCATTTTGATCTGGCTTTGATGACATTATTTTCGGATCCTGTAAAAATATGATATTATTCAACTGAGCGTAATTATCCATTTTTCTTTCGAAGAGTAAATTACAATTAAAAAGAAAATAATTAAAGTTATTGTTTATTTGGACTAATGTAAATTTTACAGAAGAATAAAAAATTTCTTTTGTCTCTTAATAATAATGAAATTAACAATTAAATAAATTAATTGAATTGGTGAACTATTAATAGAACGACTATTTAGGGTTGCGAATTCTTTAATGAGAATATTTGCAATTCAAAATTAAATTTTTAATCCGTAATTGAAATTATATCTATTAAAATTACGAAATTAATCTTTAATTCAACAACTTGAATTGAAAAATCAAAAAATTAATTTTAATTCAGAAACGTGAGATTAAATATTAAAAAATTAATTTTAATCTAGAGACGTGAGATTCAGAATTTAAATATTGATATTTAATCCGGCACGAGAGATTCAAAATTGAAAAATTAATTTAAATGTACACACGTGGGATCAAAAATCGAAAAACTAATTTTTAATCAGACAAGTGAAATCAAAAATTAAAAAATTAGTTTTTAAATTGACACGTGGGTTTAAAATTTCAAAAATTAATTCTAATTCAGAAACGTGGGATAAAAAATTAAAAAATTACTAGTCAATTCAAATACGTGGGATCAAAAATTGGAAGTTAATTTTTAATTTAGATACGGTACGCAATCAGATAAGTAATCAAGACAAAAAATTTGACAGCACTTATAACAGGAAAGAATACTGTTTTATTTAACCTTCAAGTTTAAATATTTTTGAACTTACTTTTGATTGTCAGATATAATAGAATTCGAAATAAAAAGATCATTCATAGTTAAGACATTAAAGAATCAAATTTTTCGAATAATTTTCAGTGTAAACAGAGAATTTAAAATTAAGAAAATACTAATTCGTTGTTCGAAATTAAAAAGTTTTTAATTAATTTTTGATATAATAATAGAAAATTAAAAAAAAGGAATGTAATTCTTTACTCCCTTTTAAAGATGGTTAATTAAAAATTTTGGTTTACTTTTCAATTATTAAATATGGAATTTGAGATAGGAAAGAAATTTTTTAATCTGATTTTCCGAATTGAAATTGTTCATTTAATGTTTTATTTTAAAACGTAGATTTAAAAACTAAGCCATTACATTTTAACGCTACTTTACGAATTAAAAATTTGAAATTTAATTTTTAATTCAAAAATGTAGAATTAAAAATTAAAAACTTATTTTTAATTCAAAGATATTGAATTAAAAATTAAAAAATCATTTTTAATTTGTTGTTTTTGGATTATGAAACATAAAAAAAAAATGTAATTGAAGCACTAATGCAATTATAAATTTAATGCGCTATTTGCAACCCTGCGACTATTTCTTATAAGCCTGTAATGTGAGCAGATTTATGATCTGAAATATTATTAATATAATAAAAGCTATAAATTCATATTTACAACACGGCAACAGGTGGTACCCCCAAAATTTTATGAAAAAAAATTTCATTTTGTAAATGATTTTTTGTGACAGACACTTGAAATGTACGACATTTAGCACCTATAACTGGCAGCTAAAAATATTAGATAAGATACAGCTGGTAAAAAATATACCTAATCGTTCTAATAGTGACGTCATCAACGGATCAAAAAATATTTTTTGGTTACATGGGTGATAGCAAACGACCAAAAAATATCGAAGTAGCTCAACGTGCCATCTTTTGACAAAATTTATTATCATTTCAATTCGTACACTTACCGACTTCTCTCTAATTTTCAACAAATACTTAAAACAATCTTACCAAATAAATAAACGCGGATTTATAACCTGCCATTTATAGGCACTAACTGTAATACATTTCAAATATCTGTCACAAAAACTAATGTATTTAATCTTGCACAATCGAGTCTAAGACGCTCGTGTGTTGGTACCCGCGCCTTCGGCTCGGACACCAATCTTCACACCTCGCGTCTTAAACATGATCGCACTCGATAGATAAACTACTATTTGAACATTCCAAAATCACTTTTGTAAATATCATCAAGCATTATTTTTAATATTTTTTGTTAAACTTTTTCAAAAATTGAGTGTTAGTCGAAAATTGGGAATGGCTTTTGTTTTATCATAGATACCAATAAAAATTTTTTTTCTTCCCTTTGCATTCAATAATTGTGTAAAATTCAATTTTTCATTGTGTAAATTACTTACAAAAAAAAATTAAATTAATTAAATTTATTTAATATGCAAAAATTTTTTTTTTTTCACCTTTTTTAGAGGGTACCCCATCTCAACCGCAAAAATGGAAATTTCTTGTTTAACCGGTAACTAAATTTTTTTTTATTTGATTTGAATATAATCAAAAACAAAAAGATTCAGTGAATATGAGTCCTTGAAAACTTTGGTTCGTTCCTGAGTACCCCGTTTGCCCCCCCCCCCCCCCCCACCCATACCCTATGCATAAAAATATATAGTTAGCGTAGTACGTAATTAGAGTATTTTTGAAATGTTGATTTCCTACAAGTGAAATGGCTTCCCTGATTAAAAACTCCGATTGGAACTGATTGAAAACGTCCTATCAGATTTCTGATTGACTTTCAATCAGTTTTAATCGAATTGAATCAGATATTTCCGGAAGGTTTCGATTTTAAATTAATCAAAAAATACCGATTCCCGGGAAAAAATAATTTTATATAATATTAAATGGTGAAAAATCAAATATATTAAAATCTACGTTGAATCTATATTAAAAATTAGATTTTATGTCATGAAGTAATATAGGATATACTATATTACCACCAAAAATGGCACTTGTCACTCTGTCAAAGAACAAAGATGTGCTCGTGTCAGAATTGCTTCCAAGTTTGGAATATAATACGTCTGAATTAAGTGTCTTACCAGGGACACTTCACAAGTGGTAGGCGCTATCTAGTGGAAGAAATTTTTCTCTTGGTTCAAGCAACTTTTTTTTCTATTAGTTGGAGCATACGAAAATCCTTGTGTTAAACACCCCCATGAAAAAAATTTATTTAAAAAATATAAGTTAAAATACATAAAATATATTTTAGAATTTATAAAAAATCAATCAGAAAACTATTTTTTTAAGAGCTTAACATTGATATGAAAATAACTAGAAAAAAAAGCGAAATTTTGAAAAACTTTATTTATAATAATTTTTGAGAAATGAAATTACCTACAAAAAAGTTTTTATGAGATTTTCTGATAAAACTGATAGTTTCGCCGGAAAAGTAAAAAGATCTCAAAATTTTCTATAAATTTGACTTTAAGCTCAAATAACTTTTGAACAATTAGATTTATCAAAAAATGATGAGACTTTTGTTGTAGAGCATTCAATATCCTACAAAAATATCTATCGTGCATAATAATTCGTTGATTGGCTTGTAAGTTAGAAAATTCTAAAAAATAAAAAGTTCTTTTTTCCCGTGTTATTTAAATAGAAAATAGAAAAATTGATTGACGCAAACCGTAGTATTATTATTAAGAGCTTGGATTGGTATCGAAATTTTTATTTTTAGGTAGACTTTCAATTTTTGGATACCAAAAAAAAAAAAAATTTTTTTTTAACCAACTTAATATATATATAATTTTTTATTGATGTTTCCTTTTATTTTCATGATAGTTTTAAACTCAATCAATACAGTTTTTTAAAAAAAGTTTTTATATAATCCTGAAATAAGTTTGTTTCAACTTTTTATAAAATTGATTAAATTGGAAAGATGGATAAAATTCTATACTCGGATATTTTAAAAATTGCTGAATTAACGATAAATGAAATTCATATCTGCCCAAATTTTAATAATTATCAATACTATCTGAATTGTTATTTTCTGATTGAAACTGATTGAAAATTGTCTGTCGAATTTAATCAGAAAATATTCGATAAATGAATTATTATTTTCTGATTGAATCTGATTAAAACTGATTGAAAATTTTCTGTCGGATTTAATTGGATTCAATCGGAAAATATTCGATAAATAAATTATTATTTTCTAATTGAATCCACTTCGCTTGAAACGAATTTTTTTTTTCTAGCCGTCACAAGAAAATTTTGTTGTTTATATTGAGAAAAAAATTCCCTGAAAATTTCAGCTCTTAAATTTAATTTAAAGTACTTTCTTTTGAGTATCAAACTTTTCCATTTAAAAAGTATGTTAATTGAATAACTTTTTTTTTTAAATTGCTATAAATTAGCCAGATTTTAAGCTATCGTTTTGAAACCAGTTTTAATTTGCAGAGAATTTGTTGAATTTGAAAGTCTATAAAACAAATTGCTCTTACTCGATCTATGTCGATTCTATCTGTTCCGAAAGTTTATTTTTCACTTGTTTCATATAATGCACTGTTTATAAGATACAATCAGTAGAACATTCTACAGTAAAAAGCATTTATACTATATAAAGCTTACAATTTTTATACTGTCTAATGTTAAACTACTCGTATCTCATAGATAATACGCACACCCCTATTAAAAATAAACGAGGGCCGCCTCATTTGTCATCTACCGTTAGCATTGATTCTAGCGACGCTAGCGAAACGCTAGCCAGTGCCTCGTTTCATTTTTACTAAGGACTTTAGCTATATATCTAGCTCATCAGGAAGATAGATTAAAATCAATTAGAACATTCTACACGGAGAAATAAAAAATTGATCAATCGGGATAAAATCGAGAAATAAATTATTATTTTCCGATTGAATCTGATTGAATTTTTTTCGATCAGTTTTAATCGATTTCAATCGGAAAGTAATTTTACAAAAATTATTATTTTCCGATTGAATCGGATTGAATTTTTCTCAATCAGTTTTAATCGATTTCAATCGGAAAAATATTTTCTCGCCTCAAGAAAATTTTTGTATTTAATTTATAATGCATAATATTTTTTGGTGCAAGTAAAAATTTTTTGCAGCTAGAAATCCTGTTCTTTGTGTATTTCATAAATTAAATATCAAAAGTACATTAGAATGAATTCCGTGAAGTAGCTGACAATGCTGGAATCTAATTATAGTTTGGTTATTAAGAGCAGTTGAATTTTGTCATTTATTCGTGAATATGTGAGATAAGTATAAGAAGAAGAAAAAAATAGTATCAATAACTAAATGAATAAACATAATGTACTATTATCTATTTTGGCAAATAAGTAAAATTGGGGTAAAAAAAAGAGAATGAAGTAATTTTGAAATAGTACTCATTTCAATAATAATTTAAATTGAAATATGACAGCTTGATTAAATAAAAATTTTTAGTACATAAAAGAATTTTTAATTGTTTGAAAAAATAAAATTATAATATAGTTAAAAATTTATTAAAGTTAAAAGATTTTATTTGGTAAAGATTATTAGGATAATAGCGTTCAAAATGTTTCAGCTTGGTTTATTATGCATTAAGCAATTACTTTAGCCAACTGTGCTCAAAGCTTAGTTCAAGTACTATCATAGATTACAAAGTCATTCGAAGTTTTGTAAATATAATAATACTACATCAATGATAAGAAATGGTTATTTTATACAACCGATAATAATTTTTATTATTATTATTATTATTATTATTATTATTATTATTATTATTATTATTATTATTATATATTATACTATTTTAAAACTATTTTATTTTCCAGTAAAAAAAAAAAAAAAAAAAAATAATAATAAAATAAAAAAAAAAAATATTTTTATTAAAACAATAAAAAAAAAATAATAATAATAATAATAATATGTATATACATATGAATAAATAAATCAAGAATGTTATATTGAAAAAAAAATACAAGTACCAACAAGTAATTTAGAAGCAGGGAGATAGCGTAGTATCTGCCGTGCCTGGCGAAGCCCGCAGTTACCTTACCATAATAATTCTTTTTTACGCTGGCTCGTACTAGTATGAAAGAGTAGTCAGTTGAAGCGGCTCGAGTAAGAGTTGACAGATACTGACTACGGCAAGTTATATACTTTTAACGTAACACTACCACGGGTCGATGTCTATGACTGAATGACTCTTTATGTGGTAAATCGCTACGGCGTTTACATAATATTATGTATAACTTTAAAGAAGTATACAAATATGAAACTGAGTATTGACTTACTTTTTTCCGAGCAAGAATAAAATA